>NW_010545726.1:2870-30276 GCF_000687285.1 Phaethon lepturus
GGGGGGGGGGAGAAACCACTAAGCCAGCTACAAAAATAACCCTCCTGGTCATTACATTTTCCATTTTTTATCTTAGACCTATTCTTTAAGCCTTCAGGATCTTGGCTGTCACGATGAAGGCTAAAAAAATGCTTTACAGTCAAACAAATGCTGAAATTCTCACAAGACTACACCACTCCAGGAGCAAAGGAATTGTGCTAAAATTATAAAGTGGTTAACAGCAAGATTAATTAGATCCTATTTAAAAAAAACCCACAGAAGACACGAGCCCCTTACTTTTCTACCAACTCAAGGCATCTCCTTCACAGCTGACGTTTGCTTTCATCAAACCACCACCACCGCAGGCTCCTGAAATCCCTCTGTTAAACTGGACTTGCAGTTCTCCCCATTAAACTATCCACATTGCCACTGCTTAAACTCCAAGAAGGTAGAGATGTGCCAGCCACCGGAGCCACGATGGTGGGGTTGGTCCTCTGAAAGAACCAGTGGGACAAAGACTCAGCAGAAGATGCCAATGCTGGCGAAGTTTGATCATGGTGGCATCGAACCAACACAGCTCTGGCCTCACAAACATCAACTTGATTTGCTGGTGGCCAAAAGGTGACATTTCTTGAGCCCACTACTCTTCTACATGCTATTCTGGACCAGCTCAACCAACTCATTAACCATAAAGGAAACCCGCCGCTGCTCTTTGCTGGGAGTGGTTTTTTGCAAGTAAAGCAAACCAGCCCAAAGCTAGTTGAGAAGCAGCGAGGGGGTAAGGGCCAAGAAGGAAAAAGCTATTTTTTAATGAGCGTAAATCATCCCTTGCACGGCTGACGCGTTTCAAGCTTAATATTTGGCTTGTTTTAAAGCTGAATTCTCGATGGCTCCCTCCTCCTTCGAGGACCGGACAGGAGCCCAGTGGTAATGAGTTTCCCGGTTCACTGTCACACTTGGCTTGAGGTCCGAGCACCCCCGCAGAGCCCAGGAGAAGCCCCACGTGCTCAGGGCTGGCACACAGCTCCGCAAAGGCAACTGAGGTGAAGATTTCAAAACATCTCTGGGAATAGCAGCACAGAGACATTTTGGCAGATGAGGCTCTGTCTTCCTGTTACTTTTTTTAAAGCTCCAACTTATTAAGGGCACATGTTCAATATTCCGTAAATAATAACAGAAAGTGTTTGCCATTAAACCAAAGCCCATGGAATAATTTGACTCATTTCAGCTGGCAAATACAAATAAATGCCTGTGTGCTGTTATAGGCAGCTTTAATGTGCAGCTCAGTGAAGTCAATGGGCATGAGCTCAGGACCTTCTTGAGGTGAAAGAAAATATTATCATTAGGAAAGATTTCATAACAGCATAGGATCAGGCTTCATCCAAACAGAGATGTTGCATTGGTTTAACTAAATCCAGCATGGAAAAGTTTTATTTATTGCATCATACAGTTACATATGAAGTTACAGCCCAGGATTCATTTTTCCGCTCATACCCAAGAGGGAGCCCCTTCCCTGCTGATGCAAAGATTCCCACCAAGACCCAGACTCCACCTCTACCTGCCTCATCCTGTGCTCACTGTCTCGCACCTGTGGAGCACTCCCGACCATGCACCACGGTTTTAATCCTCCTCACCAACACCAACAGCCAGCCCTACACCAAGTCCCCGTTCCCATCGCCCTGCTTTCACCTCCATCGCCCCCATCCTTTGTGGAAATTATTGCAGCCACATCAAGAGAAAAAAAAAAAAGAAACACAAAAAACAAGACCTCTGGAAAGACTTCTGGCTCCTGTATAACCCTCTCTGTGTTTGTCACATAAATATACAGCTCAGGAGTGGCAGGGAACTGCAGGGAACCAGCTGTTTGCTCCTCGCCCCCGGAGCTGCCTCCCACCAACCCGGCACCATGCAAAAACAGGGCAGTGGTCAGGCTCCAGCTCAGCTGGGCGGATGGATGACCTCCCCGGGCTGGCATCCCCATCATGTTGATGCTTGAATGTGCACACAAAACCAACTAACCTTCCTGCAACCCGAAGAGGAGATTTTTTAATTTTTATTCAAAGACTAGTGATGTACTGCACCTCTTCTCACCCATTTATTGCTATCAATACTTTTATTTTAGTCATGTCCAGACTCTTAAATGTTCATCACCCAGGTTTTCTGAAGAGTTTGCATGCTGCTTCTGAAATGAATGCCACATGTTGGTGCTCAGACTAGAATGTCGAGAAAAATAAGAGAAAAACAACTAAAAACAGGATTATTTTGTTACTACATTAGCATTTAAAGGCATCAAAGGAATTCCTAGCCACATACCACTTGCTGTATGTAAATGCCATTAAGTACTATATTTATGTACAAGGTCTGCTCCATGAGCCTCAGCACATCTTACAGCCCAAAAGGTCCCTTTTCTTTTGCAGGGATGATGCTGCCGTGCATGGTGCAGGGTTCACTCTGCCAGCACATCTCACAGTTAGGCATTACTGCCCTCTCTGCCACAGCCCTGTTACTGGAAGTGCTGCCTCTGCCACTGTGCCAAGAGAGCGATGCAGGTGAGTGCTCTTTGATCTGCTCGGGGCGGGGGGAAGCAAGCAAGCAAAAAAAAAAAGAAAAGGTACAGTCGGATGAAGCTGTTTAGATGTCCATTTGAGCTCACTGGATGGGGAGGGAAAATGCCTGCAGCCTGTACAAGTGCTCCTGCAGCATTGACCATGCACTGCTTCCACAGCTCCCCTGCCCCAGGCTCAGCTAAAAGCCACACACAGGCTTCTTGGGGGGAGAAAGGCACACCATCGGCATGTCCGCCAAACCTAGATGTGCAGTCAGGGATGTCTCTTACCTACTGTGCAGATACATTAACAACAAAAGCAGATCCATCTGTCACCACCCGATGCAAAGCTGCTGCCTGTGCTCCGAGCTTGGCTCCTCTCCTTCGTAAGAGCTGCTTAAGATCAGCCTTTCTTAAGCATCTGACTTAACGCTTGCCAGGAGCAAACAGACACACTTCAGCCTCTCCACTTATTTCAATGGAGTCAGGATTTCTCTCTCAAGGTCATAATCTGCTCCAGAAGCAGAAGATCTGTTTTCAGGTAGATGTCCATACTTTATCACCAAGAATGGAGAGAGGTTATTGAGGTGAAACTATCTTTCCTTATGTGAAGAAATGTTACCCCCAATCCATAAGTCCTCAGGGCTATTTGGCTGAAACGACTGAAATAACTTTCTCCTGAAGACTGCTCATCAAGACACCCTTTTTGCCAATCTCCTTCCTAGGCTGAACTCATTTCTCTTTGGGGGCAATGCTGGAGTAGAAGTCAGAACCCTTTCCAGACCACCTTCCCTGTTTACTTAAGATAGAAAATGCAAAGCTGATACACATGGTACATAATCAGACTGCAGGATGTATTTGGTGAAGGAAGCTCCCAAGGTTAAAGAAAAAAAAAAAAGGAAGGAGGGGACACTTAAACACATCAAGAATATCGTAGTAAGTGGCATAGTAACAACTGAACTTCATGATTCAGGGCTAACAAACAGAAAAAAAATATTTATAGGAGATTAAACTTAATTAGTTTTTTCTCAAGAAGGTGATACCTTCTGCTCTGCTCTGTCCCATTCAATGCTGCTTATTTGGGAGTCAGGCTACCAGATTAGACATATTTGTGGCTGATACAACCCAGCAAACCTAATGCTGTGGCGCACTCGGCCGCCGGCGCGTGCTCCTGCAGCCGACATGGCACGCGCGGTCCCAATGCTGTCCCGTGATCCTGGAGCCACGGGAGGTGGGTGGCAGCTGCGACGTGATGCAGCAAGGCTATAAAAAGCCGAGGACACAGCCTGGAAAGTGGCGGCCGCCCTGCGCCGGCAGCGTGCCGGCGTCACCTTTCACCTACATCTGCCAAGCCGCTTTCCTGATAAAAGATTATCTTGGAAAAACAAGCCCCGTCACGGCTGCTTGCTCCAACAGGTCCCAGGATCAGAGCTATGTCCTCGTAGGACACAGAGAGCTAAGGGTGGGGAGAGGGGGACCCCATGCCCATGGTCGTCCCCCAGTCAGGGGGATCAGAACAGGCTGTCACAGGAAAAGGGAGCCCGTTCCCAAGCCCGTTCCGGTCCCCAGAAGCTCCTGCGAGGGCTCAGCCCCACTCCGTCCCTCCGCAGAGGCTGCACCCATGCTGCGGTATAAGCAAAAGCCCCAGCAGCTTCAAGCAGAAGACTGATGCCCCCTTGCCAAGAAGGGCCACCAGGGAACAGCACAGCAAGAACATCACTGGAGATGCACCTGGGAAAGTCCCGATGACTGTTCCAGCTCCATCCCCCCGGCACCCCAGCCTGGCAGCAAAACACAAAGGACTCAGGACCTGACGGCCAGCAACACAGATCTGGGAGATCCAGCTTAGGAGACTCACAGAGGTAAAACATACCAGAAGTGCATCAGCCCCACAGCAACGTGCCAGAAACTACCACCAAGAGGATGCTTAGATCCTTATCTGATGGTGGTTCCATCAAAATACTCTCACTGCCTCCCGTGCTGGACCAGGCTGTTCATGCCTGGTCATTACTCTGCTTTGCTCTCCTCCACGTCCTCCCCAGTGCCCAGCTGGCTCCGGTGCCCGGCACCAGTGGTTCCAGCCAGGTGGGCACATCCGTCTCTTTCCAGCTAAGCTGATGTGCTCACAGGATGGACTTCTGAGCTATCAGAAGTGCTGAAGGCAGCCAGTGAGACATCAGAAAGCTCAAGAAGACGTCATGTTAGCTGCTAGTTGCTACGTTTTTGGCCTGCCTATCTGGGTTCACATTGATGGCAATTTTAAGTTTATTTATTTATTTTGGAAGCTATCTTTTTTAAGTCCTCTATACCCCTTGCAAGTCATATGCTGTCACCATATACACAGCACCATACCCCCCCCCCACCAAAACAAATTACCAGAGTCTTGATTAGACAAAATGCATGAAAACAAGTTTTTTTCCTGATGAGTAAACTGGTATATCAAAGGAAAAGAGCCAATATGGCAACAGGGCTGCGAACATAAGACTGGCAGAAGAGTTCCTCCCTAGGAACGTACTTTCAGGAAGACAGTGGAAAGATCCTGGTAGATGCTACCATTTTTTCCTACCTCAAAAGCAGCACAGATTAACAAAGCCAATAAAACTGACCTGGAAACCTATACTGGAGTGCCTTGGCCTTGATTTTGATCTTGAAATAACCTGGACCAAGCTCCAGAATCATTTTTAATGCTTATTTTTAGAATGCATTACCTTCAAACCTCCAGACCTGTCCTTTGAATAGTTCAGCACATTAGATACCTTTTCCATTTTTTTGTGTGAGGCTGAAAACACGATCTGTGCAGTCACATTTATCAGGAGAGATTTGTCCATCATCACTATCTCGTTAAGTACTTTTCCAAGGAAAGCAGTGTTCGTTTCACAGCAGATGTGGGCCTTCCCACCACCTACCACCAGGAAACGCATCATATCGATATCCAGACGTGCCAAAGACAGCCTGCTCTTTCCACAGCTACAGCAAAGTTCTGGCCTTGAGTTGACAAAGCCCAGTTTAGCTGGTAACTGTTATTTTCACCGACACGAAATCTGTGTAAAAATTCGCTCCCTTAGGGCAATATTTTCTCACAGCTGCCAACCTTGGTCCACCTGGCTACTCAAGTTGGACACAAACAGCTTGTTGCAAGCAAGATGTAAGTATGTGCAGCAACTTTGAGCACATTTTTACTTTATTTGAGGAGGTCTATGCACTCTCAGCCAGGTTTGCCAACATGCACAGCTGCCGTGTGGTTCCACATGCAGTCTGTGTACCTGCACCACCACTAGTCAGGACACAAAAATGAGGGAAATTGCTGGTTTTCCTTGAATGGAAACAGCCACATTGGCAGAGGTCTGCATGAATGCACCCAAGCCAATATGAGAACATCCTATCTTCCCATGAGTGTTCACGACAGCGTAAAGGCATTGAAGACCACACATAGGACTGGGAGGGATGGTGGGACTCCATTCCCCGACCTTAATGCAGTGTAACAGAGCAGTGTAAATAGCCCTGCCTGTGGGACACCGGCGGACAAGAGCCCTTGTGATCCTCAACTGCCTTACCATCACCGCTTCCTGCCACCCTCCTACTGCACGCGCCTCCCCAGAAAGGGACCTCTGTGAAATTGCCTTCTAAATCCAAACCCTCAAGCATCTCCACGGACGCACACAACCCGGAAGCATGCAGTAGTGTACTGTGTATTATTTTAAGTGGTTCAGTTGTATCAATGAAGTTGTATTCATTAGGATGCCCTGAAGCACATTAGGCCGTAATTCTAAAGAACACAGCTCTGCATATCTAAAGGGACCAGGAATAACTCTGAAGAATGGGAACCCTCCAAAGACCATGTGATGAGCCTTCCAGTGAAAGGGATGGTTTTTAAACAGTGACACACGAATCACCAGATGGGACCAAAACCAACCACTACTCTTGCTCAGCATCCGTTCTCCAACGTCAGATGGAGAGCAGGCCCATGCAGCTAGCAGGCATGAGAGGACACTCCTGGCTGGCACCCACCACCAGCATTCAGAAACAACTTGCTCCATTCTCCAGCTTAATTAAATCAACAGTTTAAACTAATTTCTCAGCTGTGACTGGTAGCAGCTGAGGAGCTGACACAGTTCCCCTTTTGCCACCCACGGCAAGCACAGCAGCCTCCAGGAAGCAAAGCAGACAGCTGACAGAGATGACAACATCTACCACAGTAGTTGTATCGCTGGGAGACCACCTGCCACAACCCCTAGAGGTCCATTTAACCACAGGGTCACTGCTTAAAACAACCATGTATTTCCGTGTATATATATGTATTTTACCTCAGATAGCTTTCTTCTTGTGTTTTTGCCCCATCAGACCTATTCTGAATCTCACCAGGGTATAACTTCATGTCTGGCAGCACAGGAGGGTGCTGACTCCCTAGCCCAGGTAAGTCGAAGTGAAGACACCTCAGCCATTTGCTACCCACCACTGTCCACTTCACCCCTCCTCCTACAGGAGATCACAGTGCACCAAGAGCAACTCATTTCAGATGACTTTAATGTGCGGGGTTACAAGACATGACAATGCCCAAGCTGTTTCACATGGTGGTCTACGTTCCCACATGTCCCCAGGCAAACTCCAGGAGAAACTGGTATGGGGCTGCAAGTGCTTCAGCCACCCCAGCTGAACCTCCTGCAAGTCAAAACCTTGCATATTATGTCACTGTGGTTACATAGCATCCTGACCTCAACTCTCCGATTTGGTAGCTCAGGTACCGGCTCTACAGCAATGAGTTCCCATGAACCATCTCGTACCAGTAACACTTCATAAAGGCAGAGCCCTGCCATGCACTGGGAAATGGCAAGCACGAGCAGATTCTGCGCTCTAGTAAATGGGGGTACGTCTGGTTTCAGGGAGTCACCGAGGCAAGGCACCACGTCTTGAGAATGGTCCCTCCCGCTGGCAAAACTCAGAAATAATAAAAGCTGGATGAGGAAATGAGGGGAAGAACAAAACAAGCACCCACAACATCACATCATGGTTCATTTATTGTTTCAAACAGCTGCAGCAGAAATTCTGCTTTTGTTTTTGCTGGTTTTTCTCTTTTTTCCCCCCTTCCCCACAAATGAAACGAAGCCTGGAAAGCAACGGCCCTGTCAGCATCTGTCCTGCACTGACTGTTAATTCCTAAAGGCCAGGAGGCAGATGGACCTCAAATTACAAGTACAAGGTCATACACCACAAGTACAACTGCACAGATAAACCCCTCCTTCAGAAAAAGCCCTGTACTCTACACTGTAGTGTACACGTCCACTTCAGACTGCACTGCTGCGAAAAGCATCTTTGTCTATCTACAGCAGGAGCTTGTCCTGCCTTCATTGCATGAGTAGCTGGAGTTGCAATAAACCCACAGTGAAGAGGAGGACCTCTTAAAAGCCAGGTGAACCATGGCACAGTCTAAAAGCTTTGGTGTTTCACTTCAACTTCCTTGACTGCCATTTAAAAAGATGCAAATAGTTTAAACAAAGAACTGAAGCACCCACAATCCACAGAAAACTGGAAGTAGACATTTCATCTTCGCAGCAGAAAGTCTATTACGAACAAAACCATCACAGAATTTCAACTGTATCTTCTCAATCGTTACTGCCACAATTATAACCAAAAATAACTATGTCATCATATTACATGTACTTTTTATACCCCATATTGCCAAACAATCCTGGTAAAGAAGACTCAAGTCATGAAAAACAAACAACTTTTATTGATGCTCCTTCTAGGCATCGCACACTTTTCTGCAAAGACACCAAGCTTGGGGCTTGGTGTCAGAGTGGGGCAAAGGTCAGTTATAGTTAAGGCTGGTCCCACTAGAAGTTTAATCACTCTCTGCAGGTGGGCTGGGATCAAACCCCTCATTTCTCCAAGCATAATGCATCAGAAGTAAGATGACCAACACCACATCCCTAACGCTGAGCACCCCAGCCAGTGTCGACGGCTGGGAGGAGAGCGCCAGGAACATGAGTGCGGCAGAGCTTCAAGGGCAACACCACTCTGGCAAACGCCGGAGAGCAAAGTATTTCTGGTAAATCTAAAGAAGATGTAAGGCTACACCGGAACAGCAGGATACCCTGCCTCCAAGATGCTGTGTCCCATCTGGGAGTTTATGTTCAGGAAGGATGCATTTGAACAGAGCCCACTGGAGGAGTGAGCTGTGGGGAATGACGAGCCCCTCTTAGATGAGCGAGCTGCCTGTGTTGGGCCTGCACGGCTCAGAGGGGATGAGACTGCTGTTTGCATCACGGAAAGAGTGATTTCAGCTAAAGGACAACACTGGCAAAAGAACAGATGAGTACCACCTGGCTACAGATTGGCTTCAGGTTGCAGCAAGAAGGTCCCTAGACCCATGCCTGGCTCTGGGTGCCTTCCAGCAGTAGTGGGGCAGGCAGCCCCATCAGTCTTAAAATGCAGCTTGGTAAGTTTATTAATGAGATTATATCCCTTGACTGCTCGTGAGGGTAAGGAAGAGACCCTTGTGATCCCAGCAGTGTTACACACTCTCGTGTTCCTCCTCTCATTAGCAGCATTTCTTAATTGGCTGCTGCTTATCTTCTACCACCTAGATGCCACAACTGTTACAGCCATCCCCTGTGACGGGAACTCATGCTGGACATGTAACAGGATGCTCTGGAAACCCAGAGGTTTAAAAGGCTACTGCAGAGAAAAAAAGTATTATTCACCTCATTTTCTAGGTGCAGCGATGAGGACAGGAGGAATCTGCTTCCACACCACAGGGAACCACTTCCCAGCACTGGGCTATGTATGACCAGCATGAATTACACATCAAGCCCCAACCACCAGCAAGGACAAAACCACACCATGACAGAGCATGACACATATCATAGGGATTACACCACTCCTCCAAGGACAGTAACTCACAAAGCTTTCAACTGAGCTTGTTCTGCCCAATTTTTGTTACCTGTCGCCAGTGCTTAAATGACAAGCAAGGCTCCACTTAATGTTCCTCATGTGCATGCCACTGTACACCCCACATAAAACATAGTCAGATGGAGAAGACTAAGAGAAGGCTTGTCCCTACTACCTCCCAGTGAGTGTCTCCATCCCACTGTCCAGCAGACACTCTGGTTTCTTATCCCCCAAATATTTCGATCACTTTTCTGGGATGTCTTTGGAGATTACTGCTCAGAGTTCTTGCAAGCCATTTGCTTTTCAAAGGCACTCAGATACTTTGCCTGTACCTTTGATAGGCTTCCAGCTCTTGGATCTGTATGTTTAGATAAAAATTACGTTCAAAACCAAGATTCATAGTTTAGCCTTTCAGCTGCAGATTTTCAATGACCAAATCTCAGCTAAGCCAGTAAATGCGGCTGCTGCCTTGCCAACGCGTGACACCATTTCCTTCTGGACATCCCCAGTGGCTCCGATACAACTACCAGGACACACGAATGGATTCATTTCTTGTGTTCCACTGCCTTCTAACGTAAGGCTTGACTTGGGAGCTGCGAAGGTTTTCATGAGACCAGCGGGTTTGTACCAGCCAGGGCAACCCCACCTCCCTGCAAGGCTGGGAGGTCCCTACTTGCACATCTGCTGAGCAGTCCCGTGGGCTCCATGGTGTGCAGTGAACTTGGGACCCCGGGTTTGCCTTCAAATTCTCAGCCAAGCAAACAGGAAAGCCTGGCTGCATACAGGCACAGCTGCAGCATGGGCTTTGCCTAGGCTGAAATACATCTCATTGACACTGAGGACACAGGGAAAACCCTGAGCACAGGTTTTCCAGCCTCCATAAAGCACAGGGGCAACGAGCTGGGGACAAATCTGAAGTCACTCCAGCACAGTAAGACACAGGGTACATCCCCTAAAACACTCCACCCACAGCTGCTCAGGAATAACCAGGAGCTTAATTTTTAATCCAGATTAAGGTAGCACCTGAGTTTCCTCTGGACTATACCAAGCCTGATCTTACACAGGTCTTTCTGCACACAGCTGGGTTGTCCCAGGTGCCATCACCCAGGTGCCAATCTCTTGGAGAAGCTCCACCTTTAGCAAAACCTCATCTAGCACAAAGCCTTCCCACCCCTCAAGACAAGAAACTACAGCCACCGGTAGCCCCAAGCTGCCAAGGATTACTTAACTTTTGGACAACCATTTGCAAGCGAGGAGCCTTGTGGAAGCACAAGGAATTACGCAAATACAAAGCGAAGAGGAAGCACTGTCGGCATCGCATACAAGTTTGCCCTCATTCTATCAAAGCCTCGCAGCAGTAATGCGTTTCCCCCCAGTAAAGCTGCTGGGATCATGTCACCTTGTGGTAATGCACTCGTCTTTAGCCTCTTCTACATGCCAGGAGTGCATAAATTTAATTAGTATCTCCATTTTATTTAGATTTAGTACAAGGGGAAATGATCTTTGCAGAGGGAATCCGCTTCTCGTTTCAGACCCTTGGCCAGACTCAGATGGATGGGTATTTATTTAAAACATTACCACCCTCCCAGCCCATGCATATGCCAGGGGTTGCTCTCATCACAGCATCACAGGTCACATCACTTCAGCAGGCAAGACTGGCCTAAGCAGGCTGGATGAGACAGCGATGGAAGGCAGCCATCGGGCAGGCTGGGGGAGCGATCCTGTGTTAAGGTGCTGGATTTGACTGGGAAAAAGGTCTGTTTGCATTCCAGGTCAGCAGAGTAAGAGCACTTACTCCATTGCTGTAAGTAATGTGGCTAAAAAAATAAAAGAATTAAATGTCAAATCACTAAAGATTTCATACAGCCAAATGCTTTAGTATTTAAAAAAAATACAAATTTCACTGTACTATCCAAAGACTTCCTTTCCCTCTTAAATCTCACAGGGGAAGAAAAAAAAAAAATCCATATCCAGAGATTTTCAGATTCCCCATCCTCACACCCAAAGGCACATTAGCTCCTTTCCACAGACAAGAAACCAAGGAATCTCACATTTGCCTTGGCTTGACCTGTACTTAAGACGTGCCAGGAGCCAGTAAAACGATGAGAAGAAAACTAAAAGAAAATCCAGAACACACCCACAGCCCAGGCAACGTAGTTACACCGATGACAAGCAATCAATTTAGAAATAGCTCTACAGAGGCAGAGGGGAAGAAAAAAATCAGAAAAGCCTTATTTTTGCTGAAGAGACTTATTTCCTTCTGGGAGCCTGTTTTGGCTGCCCCAGCAGAAGAGCTGTATGTAGGGGAGCAGGTAACCTCACCTGCTATAGGTGACATCTGCGTCACCTATCATCCAAACACGTGCTGACCCCCCAAAACGCTGTCACCTCCTTTCCTACAGGGAGGCAGCAACTGCAGTCGGAACTGAAAAATAACCTTACACAAGGGGAAAAAAAAAAAAAAAAAAAAAAACAAAACCCAAAACAACCTATAAACGCCATGCTGTGCGTCGTGGCTCCATCAGAGCAGTTCTAGGTGTAGGAAACCGAAGGTGCAGTGAAACTCAAATCCAGCACCGGGAACTCTGAGCTGCCATTCCTGGACTGGGTTGCTACCAGCTTTTCTCTGGGGAGGAACATTTATCCTACCACCAATACCTGTAATAATGAAAAATTAATTAAGGACACTGTAAGGCAAAAAGAACAGTCTCATATCCCAACGGAACACTTTGCTCACTGACATTTAAATCGCCCACACCTCTTTTCTGCATGTGTGTGCAAGCACAGGTGTGCATCTGTGCATTAAATTTTCAATTCTGCACGCTTCAAGCAAAGGAAATACTAAAAAATATTTTTTAAACGCATATAGAGTCTAAAACAGCAGCTTGTATCGGTAATATAATTCATGTCACTTAGCTGCTTCATCCAGGAAATTAATCTAATCAACCGGAATAACAAGAGAGCCAGAACTTGGATCCCAAGGCAGAAGCTGCCCTTGCTGGGTGGACCAACTCTGTCACCCACAACTTAACCCCCGGCGACCACCACAGGCCCTGGGCCACATCCCTGGGGACGTCTGTGGCCTCGTAACGCTGCTGCCTCTGCAAACGGCACCGGGCCCGGGGACTCGGTTCCATACTCGATCCCTGGCTCTGCCGTGGTGCAAGCAAAGGGCGAGGGGCAGCTGTATCTTATTAAATGAGTATTGATTTTATACATGCCTTTTGGGGACGGAGATCTTATAAAAATGAATTTAACAGAGTAGGAATCATGGCACCGTCGGAATCTGAATGCACAATGAGAGCTGGCTGACAGAATAAAATGCCAAAAATCAGATGCCCTGTAAAAATACACAGATTTCGAATTCCTCGGGGTCTTAGGTTCAGGTAGCTGTAGGAACATCTCCGGGAGAAATGACAGCTTGTTGACTTCAGTGTATTTATATCGCTGCGCTGTGAGTGCTGGGTGGCCATCACCATATTAAACCCCCTTCATAAATCATTTTGAGATGCTCAAAGTGCAGGTGCCAGTTGCAAAACAGGGGTATTTTAAGGACACCTCCTCAGCTGCCCAGCAGTGGCAGAGCCTCAGGGGCACAAACAGTGGCCGGCACGTGGTCCTCCCCCGGTACGTCCCCTCCACCGGGAAAGCGTCGGCACACACCCTGCTGCCGCTGGCATTTGGGGGGCTTTGAGGAGGGGGAGCGGTGCCTGGCCAGCCGGCGGCGGGGGCATCAGCTGGGAGGTGGAGGAGATGCCACGCTCCAGTAAGCCAGGGAGAGACGAGGAGGGGGGAAGACAGGGCTGCATTCTTCATGGATGAAACAGCAGAGAAAGGGCTCTCGCTGCTGCTCTGCACATTAGTCAGCACACAGGAACACAAAAAAAAACCCAAAGCAAATCTGCTCGGTAGGATTAGGGATTATGACTCAGATTTTTTTTTTTTTCCCTGACCCCGCTCTGTGATTCATCCAGTGCAGCCTCATGGCTCAGACTCAGAGCAGTCTCACTGTTTTGGGCTCCCTCTGCCCAAAATCCCACTAAATAATTGCCCTTTGCAGTCAGCAGTGAAGAATTCAAGGGTTTTTTTCCCTCTTCCCCCGCCAAAGCGGGGGCCGGAGGGCGTGAGCACTGCACACCCGGACTGCGCGCCTGCGCAGATGCTCAGCGCCGGCAAAGCCGTTAGGACCCCGTGGGAGCCGCGTGATCGGCCGCGAGCACAGCCCAAACGGGGAGATAAATGGGATGTTATCCACAGTGTAAGGGACAGCTGGCTGTGAAATGCTTCCCGGGAGGCATGAAGGAAAATACCAGGAGGGGGCTACAACTTCAGAGAGGTGGCAGTCGCTTGCCGGCGACAAGAAGCATCCCAGGCAGCGGTGGTGCCTGTCTGGAAAGGAGCTGGTTCAGCCCCCGGGATGGGTTAGAGTTTGCTGGGAAGGAATCAAGAAGCAGGACAGTGGGGCCACGTGGGGATTCCAGCTAGGAAGACCATCCTCTGCCTTCTCTGCGCCTTCACAGCATCGTGGGTGATGAAGGGTCCCTTGCTGCAGGGAATGAGACCTCCAGAAGCATCCCACAGCCTGCCACCCCACCCACAATTTTTAGAGGAAAAGGAGCTGTAGCTGCGGGACAGACTGCTGTAGAATAAGGGGAAAAACATTATTTTGCAGAGAATGTGGCCTGGGCAGCCCCATCCCGCAGTCAGGACCCCCGAGCACAGGGTGATCCGGGCTGGGCTGAACCAAACAAAACGTCTCGTGGCCCCTTTGCATTTGGATAATAATAGCAGCAGATAAATTCCACATTTCAAACACGGGTAAGACATTAAACAGAGGCTCTGCAGAGAGACTAGGTGGAATAAAAAAAAAAAAAAAACAAACCAATAAATCCTTATGTTCTTGGACTTGAACGGGCTGGCAGCGAAAGCCAGGGAGCGGGGCCTCCTTTCCCCTGATATCACCACGGTGCCCTGCATAACCAAGTGCCTTGGAGCTCAACAGCTTGCCCAGAGGATGAGGGCTGCAAAACCTGGAGTACAGAAATATCTAAGAGACCTTCCTCCGAGTCCACTCCCAAAACCACTATGATCCCAAGTTGCCACACATTTGTGAGGTCCCTGCTCATGTTACCCCACTCTTCCCAGAAAGAGCATGTAAGGACATTCAAGCAAGCTGGAGGTGCCAGGTGAGAAGCACCTCACCTTCTCCAGCACGAGAGGCTGGGCAAGCAGGCCGCCCATTAAACAGGGTGAAGAAGTAGCAAAGAAAGTATTTTCCCTTATAGAGCTGTATGGGGAGAAGTTACAAAAACATTAACCCTTTTCCAAGCTCCTGCAGGAGGGATTTTTGAATCTGAAAGCAAGAAGCAACATTAGTAAAGGCAGGAAGAAGAATGAAGGGGGGAAATCTCTTATCTAGATTCTTTTTTTTTTTTTTTTGCTTAAAGGGTATTTCTGTCCTGCATGCTCTAGAGAAAGCCACTGACTCAAAGTGCAGTTTTCATCCTCTCCACATACCCATTTGAAGTTGAAGTTCATATCTCCTGACCTAGTGTGGAGGCACCTCACGCTCTTCTTGCCCCCCTCACTTCCCAGGGCCAGACTCTGCACAAGGCAGACAAGTTTCAGCCAAAATAATGAATATCAACAGTTAAGATTCCATCTAAATACCCTATGATTTAAAAATTTATTTAAGACAACTAACTTCAAAGACTGAATTTACTATATGGCGGTCAACCCAAGCTCCACTGATGGATGTTGATATCCTGTAGGGCAGCAGGTAAGCTAACAGACACATTTTCATGTTTAAAACCACACCCTGGAAAGTGTTTCTGCTGGGAGGGGGCGGGGGGGTGTCCAAAAAAAAAAAAAAAAAAAAGTGCTTTACTGACTTAAGGATCCAGTAAAACTAACTGATGCAGAGTGATTCCCGTCTTCTGCAGAGGAAAGCCTACCCTGTTGCAACCAAATTATCAGTTAACATTGTCTCATTTTGCAATAAAACTCAACTGCAATATTGCATCATATCATGGGGAGACAAACATACCTAACTCCAGGGTTGTTCATGCTTCCAGTTACCCTTGACAGTAAAAGAACACACATTAATGCAAACAACATTTGCTAGAAAGACCTCTCAAATGTACTTAAGAGTTTCTAAACCTTACTTCCTTACACGGATTACCACGTCCCTTATGTAAGTGCTGGTGGCACGGCAAGTTAAGTTACCTGCCTAGAAGGAAAGACATCTCACCCTTACCCAGCCACGGGTCAACTACACGAAGAGGGAAGGCGGCAGGAGGCACTGATGGAAGGACGAACACTGACTCCAAAGGAACAAGCAAGAGCTGGGAGAAGACAGGCAGCAAATAAGAAAAGAAGGAGAGAAGGGATTTATGAGTGTGAATCACACATTTCCCTAGACAGGCATCTTTCCATTAATGACGAATATCATAATTCTCCTAAATAATGCAAGGAAAGGTTGTTTCATCATTTAACGTCACTGTCAATAATAAATACATCAGCTCCATATGCTAACCTCACTGTTCCGCCCTGCTCAGGGACTGTTTTAAGGAAAAGAGTAAGATTGCTGTCACTTTTTGATTTTGGAAAGACTCTTCAGTATCAGAGTCAGGAGAACAAAGGAAGTACCCGAGACTGAGGAATGGAAATCTGAGTGTGCGCACACCCAGCTCTACGCCACAGCTGCCGTCCCTGTGCGATAAAGCAGCAATGACAGCGCAGCTCGTGTTTGCCCAGGCTAAGGGCATACAAGCAGAGGCATGCACCAAGATAGGCAGGGCCAGTTCAGAGGAGAGCCCTTCCCACCTGCCAGGAGAAGGTCCTCTACCAAGGACCTGTGAGGATAAGGAAGGGGCTGCGCTAGAGGCAGCACATCCATCACCTGCAGCACAGCAGGAGCATGGGTGATGCCACATATGAGGGGTACCCAGCGTCTATGCCAGCACTGAGACCAGCATCTGGACAAGAAGAAGAAAAAGATGCATGCCACCTTTCAACACTGGATTTCTCAAGAATGAAGAGCAAAAGGAGATTTAAGAACTCTCAGCTTCATTGCTGCAACGCTGCCTGCAAAGCCCACCATGCATCCAGAAGCATCCTCTACAGCACCGGAAAATTGGGACAGGTTTCCCAATTCATCTTGACCTGGGCACCCACTCCTCTGAGCCACTCGCTGTCTCGTCAGCACACAAGTCTCACCATCCCCGAGGCACGGGCTGTCTCAACATGATGCTCTGTTGTGACAAAATCATAATCCCAAGGGCTGCCTCTGCCATGGCAATCCCAGACACTGAAAAAGAAGGTGATGGATAAACTGTGCGGGACCAGTGGTAAGAGCTACGGGCCTCTTTGGGGATGTCCTACTTGCAGTATGGGAGAACGGGAAGGAAAAGGAGGTCAAAACCCAAAACCATGTGGACACCATGTCTCCAAAACACTGGCACATTTTCTAGAAAAGCCTTTTCCCCGCAAGTACAGGAGTAATACAGGAAGCAGGGGAAGAAATCTGCATAAAGCTGGCATAGTTTTGACTTCCAAAGCCATTTTCTGGCATCCCTAAAATGAAGGGGGGGTGATGCTTCCCCCAGCAGGGAAGATGGAAACCCAACCACACAAAGCAATCGTAAGCATGCAGTGTCTCACAGTGAGCAAACCCAGCCTTCTGCCTCTGCCAAATTTCTATCAGGGGTTGGGGTGGGACAAAAGGTTTGTGCCACCAAACCATGATTTGTATTGTTTCAATCTTTTTTTTTTCCCTTGGAGTCACTTTTCCGATCCAGAGTCCGTACTATTTTAAGCAACTCTGCTGAAAAAAAAAAAAAAACCCCACAGGATTTAATGCCTGTCTGGGCTGCCCATAAAAATCTTTTCCACTGGAACAAAGATTTAAACCTGTGACTCAAAATGAGTTTACAATGGGGGGCTGATTATCAAGAGGACCAGAATATCCTCTTATTAGAAAAATAATAAGGGGGGTTCACCGGGCTTTCCTGAACTTTACACAGTGGTATTAACTCAACGGCTTGTTTAGTTGCATGCAGGCGATACCAGTTGTCTTCAAAAGAGGGACAAAAATATATGTATTTTATAATAAAGAAAAGGAGCAGCTATGTGTGTGTGAATGTGTTATCCATACGTGCACATACATGCATGAACACACACATTCTTCTGATTATTGTCAACAACAGAGATACAGGAAAGAGAAACACAAGATCACAAAAAACAAAGGTTGGAAAGGATCAAAGGATGCACTTCACCTGCTTGCCTCAAGTAAAGCAAGCCTAATTAAGGCTTTTTTTTTTAATTACTGTTATTTGTCTATTACAGTAGTGAACATCATGCGGGAAAATCAGAGCCCTATTTGTATGAGTCCTATGCAAACACTTAAGGCAGTCTGGAAGAGACCTACAGTCTACCAGGCTTCAGTTAAGACTGATGTAAACCCATGAGTACCCTACATTCATTTTAGCTTACACCTACATTTTTTTAAAGACTTACTTCTGTTGTTACAATATTTATTTGCAGATAAATTCATTTTAAAATGGGAAGGGTACACAAGCTAGGCAGCAGCCCAGGCAGAGGCCCATCCACCACCCAGGTCTGGGGATGCCCATCCCAGCACCACCCTTAGGAGCATTTCCCAGGCTCTGCTCAGGTTTTTGGGCCGGATCAGTTCCAACAGCCCCTCATCCCAGGCCTGCCTGTGCACGTCCCCGGGGTGAGCTCTGCCCCGAAGCCCTGCACCGGTGATGGCACCCATGTGCTCAGTGCCACCTCCCAACCCACCCTGCACAGGCAGCTCTGGCACGGCCACCTGCCCGCTGCCGGGCAGAAACCCTGCCCTTGCTGACAAAGCACAGAAGGGAAAGCACGCGTAAAATGCCCTACTCACTATTATGCAGCAGGGCCGATTAGATTTTAAGGCAACGAGTCATCAGCTACGAGCCTACAGACGGCTTTACACATGTCAAAGCAGCATCATATAATAGAGACGTCTCTCTCGATCCCGCTGACCCAGATCTGAACCGGCACCCGTGAAGGAGAAGTTTTGCAAGGTTTCCTAGCCCGTTTTTTAAGTCCTTGAGCCAACAGCTAGTCAAAGTTTGGTATCCTGGCAAGCACAGAGAACATATCCAACAACTGCATCCAAATGTAAAAAAAAAAAAAAATTACCCTGACGAGCAGAGCACAGTGTAAAACTCTTATTTACAAGTTTTCTGGCTGCTCTTTCATCAGCAGAATTTACTGGAAAAAGTCAAAAGCAACCAAGCACGTTCTGCTCTGTGCGGTTCCCGCACCCGGTTTTACATGGGGAACATCAGTAGGGTGACACAAGCCGACCGCCTCCGCAGGCAGCTGCAGCGTGCGTTCCTCTCGCCATGTCAAAACCCCACCTCTCAATTTATACACTACACAATCATTATTTTGCTAATCACAGGTTGCTCTGCGCTTCTCAACCCGAATTATTATCATTATTAGAGCTGGCTCAGCTGCAAACGCGTCTGCTTTCCAAACACGGCGCTGGGCTGAAGAAGAGGGGTTCCTGGTTGCAGCGGAAGGCAGTGAATGGCATTCTGGCATGTAATTTCTTTCAACGGGAAAAATAACATCTTTCAAGAGGTTTTCCATTTTGAGTTAGCACAGAATCACCACAAAAAGAAAAAAAAAAAACCACTGAGTAAGGCAACATAACACATAACTATGGCCTTTCAATTCACCAGCTATATTTATCTCTCGACTGCAGCATAGAAACATATTTCACTTAGAAAAACTTTTTAGCCTCTTAAAAGAGACACTCAAGTAGCAAAGGCCACACACTTAGATACTGGAGGGGAGAGAAAGAAAAAAAAAGATTTATTTGTTTAGATGCTGTAAGCTAGCTGAAATCTGCCACCTAGTACTCATCACCAAGCCCGCCAGCGGGCAGGCATGACTTGGGCACCAGCCAAGCCGAGCTTGAAATGTTTTGATAGAAAACTGCTCAAATGATCTGGCTACTTCTTAGCCATCTATTTCACTTTCACCCACTTTCCTTTTTTTCTGATACATCTGCCTTTGACCAGAGACAGAAACAGGATGCTGGCTAAGAAGAACATGAACATCTGCCCAAGTATAGCAAGTCTACCATACTTGAGCCCAAAAATGTAGGACCAGCAGCATCGCAGGCCTCACCATTGAACCTGGGACAACCTGCACGGTGACAGCTCTGCATAAAGTAGACCTGGTTTTTAAAGACGATTTTTCCCAGCTGTCTGCCGGGCTACCTCAGCCACGACCTGCTTCTTATCCTTTCCAAGGCAAGGTCTTCTGCATCCCCCAAGTCAACCAGTGTCATTCACGGTCCCATCCCAAAGGCTGCAGCTACTACAGAAGTTCAGGTGCCATCGCCGTGTGCAGTGGACTGACAGCGCCAAACTCAGGAATGGATAAACAGCCCATTCCTGAGCCAAACTAAACCAGGGGAAAAAAAATCCTATTTGTGTGTGCAAGGGAAATAGGATCAGGCCTGAGTGCCTTGAAAATAGCAAAGCACCCTAACAGTTGGCACTAAGTGATCCTTGGGTCACCAGTAAGACCAAGTTATGAACATGGCCTGAAACAGCCCCTCGTCCAAGGGGACTGTGGGGAGTGGGTGGATGGCACACAACACTCACACCATTTGTGAAGGCAGTCTGCATTGCAGAGGGGAAAAAAAAAAAAAGGAAAAAAAATGAAGAGTCATCCTGAATGAAACATGACACTGAGTGTTCACATTTCATTTAAGAAGCCTCACATAGTGTCATCAGTGACATGAAGGGGAAGGTCTGGAGTTTGGTTTCTGTTTATTCACCTTGATGATATCCCTTAAAATTTTCTGCTCAGGTTACATCCTCCCAAGGGAAAAAAAAAAAAAAATCTTTCCATCTCTCTAAAGGAAAGCCCCCTCCCCAGATCCGCTTGCCTAAATCATGCTTAGCAGAGCTCACCCGACCTGACCTCGGTGGAGCGCGGGCTGGGCATGTTCAGGAATTGCCACCCGTCGAAGAAACCAACACCACAACCAGGGCTGGGAAGCGTCGGCTTTCCAGCACGGGAAGCGCAGTGCTGAGTCCTGGGATTTTTCGGGGGGAAAAAAAAAAGCTGTGCAAGCAAAGCCACCCAACCAACTCACTCGCTGCAAGGCTGATGCGGCCAGGAATAAAACGTCTGCCATCAAGTGATATTGAGCGTGTTCTTCAGATCGTCAACATCAAAGCATTTCCAGATTTCTGACCCCTCCATTTCTATAATTGGAAGCAGTCGAAACACTCGGCTTTATCGTCTACGAGCCAGCCTCTGAAAGACGCTGAGCTTCGCAGTGCTCGCTGCTTGCACAGAAGTGGGAAGCGCCTTGCAGGACGTGCCCGCGACTCCATTTAAAATCCTGCGTGCTCTCCCTGGGCAGCATCTTGCTGCGGGGATGGGCATTGCTCACATCAAGCTACCATGCGTGCACAAACCCACCCGCTCAACTGCTCATGTGCCCAAAAGCCCTCTGCCATCAGGGCACGGCAACCCTCCCAGGATGACCACAAACTGGGGCCACACCCCTCCAGGAGAAAGAAACCAAGTGGAAAAGCCCTGGGCTTGCAGCAAGCCAGAAGGCTACTGAAATTAGCAGCAGGCAGGTAAGAGAGGTAATAGCAGGAACGCAGAGCCTGGGCTTGGAGTGCGGACTGCAACTGCCATGGAATATCACTGAGCCCAGGGTGCAGGGGAGAAGGACCAGAGCCATTAACCTCAATTTTCTTCTCACAATCAGATCTGAGAAACATCTACTCCGCCACACCAGCTGCAACTGTCAGGTTGAGACTCATTCAGAGAGAAGGGAAACGAGCAGCTCCAACTCCCTTATTCCTTTTTTTCAAGAGAAAAGGGGCACAGCTGCGGCCGCTCCTCGGGCCACGAACTCTCGGGATGTGCAGAGACGCCAACAGGGTGCTTGGCCAACCTGCCTCGGCGAGAGACAGGAGGAGCCACGCGGAAGAGAAGTTATAAAACAACTTGGAGCAGAAACATGTGGACAAGAAGGTAAAGAATGAAAAGCCAGAATAGGAAAGAAAGGGGAAAGAACGTAAGAAAAAAAGAGAAATACATCTATGAAAAACACTACAAACATAAAACTCAAACACGAAGTGGAACAGAAAAAGAGAAGCAGAGGGAAAACTAGGAGGAGGAAGCAAAGTTAGAGCTAAACAGGCAATGATGCTTTCACACATCTGTTTGTATACATATAAAAATACACATAATCGTTACTTGGATATAGATACATACATAACACGCACACGTAGAAAAACTGTGCCATGTTTTAGCTACACTGCCCTGAATAAAGGCAAAGACTTCACCACCAACCACTGGCTCTGACAGGTTTTCACCTGCACCGGGGATGCTTTCTGCACACTGCTTGTACCAAGCTGGCCCCCATGTTTACTGCTATTCAGAGCAAAAACAACACAAAGCCACATAAGAAAATTCATGCTACAGCAGCACATTTACGGCCATCCCATCTCCATCGTGTGCAGAGATAGCCACAGATCCCCAGGAGGAACATCACTGCTATTAGTTATTGGCATTACATATGGCACCACCAAAAGCTTGAGATACCAAATGCATCTCTGCTGGATGTTATATAAAAGTAGAATAGAAAGGCCATTCTCTGTCCAAGAGACCCAATGAGCTAGGGTAAAACCAAGATATAGAGAGAAAGTACAAGCAAAGAAGGCAGGCTGACCACAGTGGAGCAGAAGACGTGCCAAAGGAGATACCATCATCTCACCATACATGGCAATCCTGGATGGGCACATCTAAAAATCTTGCTTTAGACAGGAAGCCAGGAAGGGGTGAACCACAACAGAGCACAAGCAAAGACCCGCCCACTCCCTGTTCTCCGAAATCCCACTTAAGCCACTAGTGGAGATGGTGTATAGATCCCCCATTACTGAAAAAACCAGCAGCAAGCAGTAACCCACATCAGAACCACCACATCCATCAAACCACACAGAGAGCAGCCCCTAACTAACACGGCCACAATGTCCATCACGATCTTGACTTCACAATTCCTCTTCTGCGTGCTTGCTTGTTTAAATATCACATTTTGGGATATACAAAACAGATGGGGATCAAGCGTCATACATTAATTAACTTGGAATCTATGAGTCCATCCACAAGGTGATATAGGAAGCAATGTAAATTAAAAAAAAATAATAATTAACATTTAACCCACCAGCTAGATAAAACAACTTGCTTTGACCAGTTAATACGACAGGGTGTTACAAACCCATCTTGTCGCTGCAGAAAATTCCTGGTAATTAACCCTCGTTTGAAACGGGTGAAGAGAGGAAACGGAGAGCAGAGTTAAGGATGTCTGGGCACATAGCTCAATCTTGCTACTTCCTTTTTTTTTTTTTGTGTTCCAAAAAGGCACATATCACTGCAGGTAACTGGGATTACAGTCATATGTATTTTCCTCAATGCTCAGTTTAAACACTGCAGTCATCACCAGATTATCTTTTGGGTACTGTATTAAGTGATGAACTAACATCTGACATGTTATTTCCCCTCTTTCCTCCAACCCAGCGGTGGAGGGTCTTGTTTTGCTTGTGTGTTCTTTAACTGTCTTTAAACATTATACAGAACATTGCTATGTATTTAGAAAAAGGACCTTCAGTTAAACATACCTTGCACTTGGAGCAGAACATGATGAGGTTTGTGGTGGTCCTTATCTCCTGGGGTTGCCTAGTCCACGTGAAACTGGACCCTTAGAGAGCAGAGCTTCCTTTCCTTGCAGAAAGCTCCTTTGGTCTTTGGCAAAAAGCTTTAAGCAGTCTTTCTGCTACCTGGGGCAAGATAGGGAGCACCCTAAAAAGAGAACAAAAGACCTCAAAACTTCATCTGTATTGCCAACAGAAGCCAGCATAGAAAGACATCACCCATGCAGCAGAGGCGATGGGCTGCAGCTTTCTGGACTGGTTGGAGCTTCCTTCATTTGCAGTCTCCCTGCCCAGGTACATCACTGCTGTTGTCAAGCTGAGATGTAATGACTGTCAAGACCAAGACCAGGACTCTCCCCAGGAAGACAGGGCTGCGCTTCTTAATCAGCCAGAGATGAGAGAAAAACTGGCACTGCTAGAGAAGAGCTTATCACCAGAAGAAATTCAGGAGTGCCTCTAACCCACCAACTCAAATGACCAACTGTAGACGTGTACCACCAGCCAACAGAGCCAGCAGGACAGCAGCAAACCCTTCAACGCCTTCAACCTCTTCTGCACTGCTGGACCTCAGCTTCAGAGAGCTGCTCCTCACCAATGAGCCAATGGTGTCCAAGAACTCAGCTCCCTGGCAGCAGCTGGGTGCAAAAAGAGTAAAACAAGCTATGGATCATCTTCATGCCATGGTCATTTGAGCCTGGGTTGCCAGCCAGGTCACCCACTGCAAGGCTAGTGTGGGGCTCCAGGCATGGAGACTGGTGGGAAGAGGCAATACCATCGCTTCTCCTCTGGTACCTGACACACCAAAGGGCTTGGACATGACTTCAAGCTCCTTCTCCCTGCCACCATGGAGGGAGTCGGAAGCCTCTCTGGGCAGACTCGCTCTGCCAGCCAAGCCTCCAATGAAACCACAGCTGCATGAGCTCGGCCTTAACGCTTGCCAACTTCTAATGGGCATTGAAATCGCTTAATATCTTAATAATATTGCTTAATAAATGAAATACTGATGTTACAAGCAGTATTTTATGAGTCTACAGGCTTTGTCATGCCTCAGGGAGGCCTAAAACAGATTTAGCCCAGACTTCAAGACTTTCAAGAGAGCATAGGTCCCAAGATTCCACATGCCAGCACCATCCTTGATGGCATCTTGTACCTTCATGAGCTTTAGCTGTCTTTCTGCTGCCACAGTGGAGACAACAGCACTTTTACCTGCTCAGCACCCAGATTTTCCAAGCAGAACAAGACACGGGTGTTTGTCACTATGAATATTAGCACTCCTAATATTATCAGAGGGAGGTGACATGCATTAGCAAGACCAACAAGCTCTCACAGTCCTGGTGGCTCAGCACAAGCGGCTGCAGGTTGTTTAACCCCTCTCATACCACCTTGCTCTGTGAGGTGGTGTTAGCAGTTAATTAACAGAGTGATGCACAGAATTGAAAACCTTTACTGTAATCTGTCTCCCAGAAGTACTCAAGAAAAATATTCACTAAAAGGTACTGAGAACATCCTGCAAAACAACGTCTTAGCTGAAAGTCTCTTAGGTCATCAAGATTTATAAGGAAGGTAGGGACACTGGGTACCAAAAGTAGTTTACAGCCTACAACACCAAGCAATATAAGTTATGCTTTATGCTAATGGACAATATCTTGAGCTCTGAACAGGCTACTACTACCTGCCTAAAAGATGGTTACCACCTAGTAACCTGTAAATCGTACTTGATGCACTTATCTTTAAAATTAAAATGATAAAATCATCGCAAACCTCTCCTCCCTTGCCCTTTTCCTCCCCCATATGAAGAATGGCTGTCAACGATGCTATGAAAATGAAAAGCCCGTACTCACATTTACCTGCCACACTAAGCTAGGAGCTAAGGAAGGTTATATTTCCAGTCCTTCAATGCTTGCAGGACCCCATACACGTGCTTGGTGAGAAGTTTTCAAAAGCTTTTTTTCCTGCCTGGTTGCATTGGATGTAGCCACCAGACCTTCCCCTCCAAGACATCAGCCTAAGGAAGTCACTGTTGCCATTTACAACCATGTCAAGCAGAAGTACAGGACCTCGACTGCCTCCATGAAGCTGAGGGTCCAGCTGACATCAGGGCTCTACTGTCCTACGCTGTGAACAACTGTACGAAAGGCAGCATCTGCCCCATCGTGTTCATAGATGAAAGCGGCAAGCAGAAGAGTGGAAGGGGAGGGAGAAGAAATGGCTTGCGGAGGGCAAAGTCCCAAATCCTACCCACGGCTGAGTACTGGGAACCCCATCATCTAGCCAAGTTACTTGCAACGAGCAGCTCTCTGGTGGTTCCCAATACTAACTACCCAAGATAAGGAAAACATTTCAAGATGAACTTCTCACTGCTTCAGCTTCTTGGACTGCCAAGTGCAGCAACTTCCTTCCTCTCCGCACCTGCTCATCTTAATTGCTTTTATTTACTAATCTTGTGCATTCATGAAAGTTGGGCCTCCTTCCATCTCCTTCCACAAATGGAGACTTGAAGCTCAGCTTTTCAGTTTTTCCTCAGTAACCACAGAAAGAGAGAAACACTGGTGGGAATAGCCCTCTGGGGTCTCCAGTCCAACCTCCCAGCTCGTAAACCAGACTGATTATTTTCCTTTAATACCAGATATGTGTACTTTTTTGTTAGTATTTTTATATAATCGAATAGCACAGTCTTTTTAGCATTTAAAAAAAAGTAAAGCTTTGCCCACCCCACCTCCAAAAGCAAACTGAGAAGAACCAGAGCTAGATGTGAGACACCTGTAAATCAAATGATCCAGCAATTCACATAGCAGACATCATCATCTAAACACCCAGAGCAGCACCTCAATTGCCCGTGCCACAGCACAAAGCTCTTGGCCTTTGCTCCCCCACTATCATTTCTGGGAAAGCGTATTTCAGACCTTCCTACTCTTATGAAGGAATAAAAAAAAAAAACACCAACCCATTATTATTTAAATAAGGCTGGAAACATTACTAAATACTTCCAAAAGGATGTGTGGTAGCTGTCTGCTCGACGTGCTAAGTTACAGGTCATTGCACTGATAGGTGTGACTACCTATTTACAACGTCGGCTGAAGCACAAAGGGGTTCTGGTACGTCATGGCTAGAGACTGCTATAGCACTACTACGTTAATGTATAATAAACTTTATGTCTGCAACACAGCTAATACAATAATAATAATAGTGATAATGATGATGATGAGAATAATAATGTTACCAAACTTTAATATTAGCGAAGACAGACCCATGCTAGAGCTTCTTCCCTGCAGAGGACATGTAATGCAAAGGGTCAGAGCTCAGCCTGCGCTTTGACCATTGCTCCACGTCCCGCAGGCGCGAGCCCACGGCTGCCGTTTCCACTGCGTGAACCTGCGCGCACAACAGCACGTGTACGTCAGCGCCGCACCACCGTCAGAGACAGCAATACCCGTTCCGACACCAAGCTGCAAGGACACGGCACCTGGCTGAAAGCTGGCCAGGAAAAGCCACCTTTCCTAAACCTACACCAGCAGCAACGCTCCAGCTTCTTGCGCCACATGCTCTCTGCACGGGCTGCAAGCCCCCTCCCCTTGTGAGTTCAGGGCTCATCCCCAACCCGTGCAGGGAACCGCGCAAGGCAATGCAGTGCATTTTATTTTGGCTGGGATTTTGCTTAGCCATCACTTTCAAGAAGAGATGGTTGCAATCTGGTCAAATCTAGGCCTCAAAATACAAAGTCTTAATCAAGAGTCGCAGGTTGTTGCTTTAAAAAAAAAAAAAAATACTCCTAAGTTGGGTATTTCCCCTCCATTCTAAGTTACTGGCAATAGCTCCCCAACCCCAGCTGAGATTTATACAGGACCTCGCAGGACGCTGCCCCTGCAGCACCAGTGAGAAGATCAGCAGTTTTAGTTCTCCTGACCGGGAGGAGAAAAACAAAGCAAGCAATCTCTTACGTCCAGCCATTGGGACTTCAGGAAAGGCACAGAACGTCCTGAGACCAAAGGCAAGCAGCACATAAGCAGGGCTGGCCCATACCTGCTTCTGGATGGCTTTGAACCTGCAGGGTTTGCTGCCTTGCAAAACCCCCCGATGCCGAAGAGCTTACAGCACTGCGGAGGCGATGGCTTCTACCAGTGCAAGGAATCGGGATGCTCCATCCACACCCGAGGCGTTGCTGGCGTGACATATCCCTTCACCAGCTCAGCCCCACCGGTAAAGCCGAAGTGCCGACCAGGCGCCCGAGCAGCACCCACCCAGGGCA
>NW_010545726.1:30340-34716 GCF_000687285.1 Phaethon lepturus
GGCAGCCGAGCCACACAGAAAGGGCGTTCAGAGAAAACCAGGGCGAAGCGGAGTGAGTCGCGGCAGCCGCACAGAGGGAAGGTGATGGTGGACGATTAGGAGGGTTGCGCCACAGTTTTCCACCTTTAAATCCCTGACTGGCCTGCTCTGGAGCCTGGGGGCTCCCGGCACAGCCCACGCCATGCTGAGGGCCTCGGGAAGCTGCTTTACAAACGACGGGACGCGGTCTTGCCTCCCCCACCACCCCTGCTCCCCCCCTGCCCTGAGGGAGGCGGCCTACAGCTCTGGGCACTGCTCCTGCAGCAGGGACCTCCTCTCCCCAAAAGAGGGGAGAGCCTTTTGGGCCTTCCTTTAGGCTTCTCTGCCATTCCTTCCTTCCTCCAGGAGAGAAGCCGTGACCCGCGCCTGGGGAAGCCGCCGGTTTGCAGGCGAGGACCCCAGCGACGCCGTCCTGTCCCCTCAGGAAGCTCAGCGTCCTGCGGCTCCGGGCCGCGCGCACCCTTTGGCGCGGGGTGCTCCTGGCCGAGGCACGCAAAAGGGGTGACCAAACGTCACCTTCCAAAACAACTCACGGCAGTGACACTCTCCCACGCAAACTCACGGTCCTTCCAGGCCTCTGGGCCGCTATTTTTCGCCCGGTGCTCTGCACGCCCCAGCCCAGCTCGGCCCGCTCGCTGGCAGCCAGGTCGGCTCCCAACGCGACCCAACCTCGTGGCGGGGGGCCATGGTCGAACCTCAAACCCCTCTCCCCTCAAGAGGCTTTCTAATGAGCTGATTTGCAGGAACCTACCCAGTAATTTTTTCAAAAAACTTCTACTGCTTTTTCCGACTCGGATTTTAAGGCAGAAATGACAGAGAGATTCTGTCCCTTCTCTTGGCAATTAGTTCCAGCGACTAAGCACCCTTGCCATTAAAGACCTGTACCACAGTTTCTAATTTGAATTATCTACCAGGCACTGGTTCCAGCTCTGCCTGTCACGCTGCATTCGAGAGCACTTACTGCCTGATACCAGCAGAAATTCACAGATCATTTTTCCTTCAAGGTGATGGGGGATGCAACCGCAGTATCTGCCGACAAATGTAAGACATCGATAGCAGTGAAGATGTGACAGCACAGGCATCGGAGTGGGTGGGACAAACCTGCCTGGAAACCCTGCATGACACTCAACCAGTCCCTGATTTGCTCCACATCGATACTCACGTCCGTGCCTTGAATTCACATAAAAGAATGATACCACCCAGGGATGCATTAAAAGGCATTTAGATCATACAGATCTAAATGCAAACCATCCAGACCGCTCCGTACGCCTGGCCGGTCCCCATGTCTGTGTCACCCTGCAGACTGCTGCCTTCAGCTGAGCGGAGCAGACGCACCAGGTAACCATCTCGCTGCTTCTCATCCGTCACTCTTGGACCGACGGGGAAGACAGCATCACCAGCCAACCCCACCCTGAACAGCCCCTGGCACTTGCTATGGAGAGAACTGAGGAAAGACTCAGAAACCCTGCTTTATCGCAACACCGGTAACTCCAAAAAATGCTGTCCTCCACTGAGCTGTACCAACAGGCCGAACAAATGGCAGGCATGGCAGCTCCGGGTACCAAGAAACCACGGGCAGCCGGACGGAGGTATTGCTTGCCAGGGCACTAGGCACTTTGCTACACAAGATGGACCGGCTCAGGCACAGATGCAGCTGTGACAAAGGAAAACGTGCCCCATACACAGTGTTAATGGGTCCAAGAGACGGATTATGTCTTTACTCCTTCTTTAGTCTTCATAAGTCTTGCCAGGAATACGCAGGTGTTCAGTACTGAAGCTACCAGCCAGCAAGGGGACAGAAAACAACACACCGTGCTTCAAAATAAGATCTGCATCACCTTCCTGCAAACAGACAAAAGCTTCCTCACCAGGTATGCATCTTCCTCTCCGCTAGTTCCATTTGCAGCTCCGCACCCTTTGTGGCTCACCGAGCAGGACCTCGGACCACGCAGTTATCCCCTTGTCCGGGGCGAGGGGTCGGGGCACCGTGCCCACCACCTCGGCCTCTGAGAAGATCAGCACAGAGGCTTCACCCAGGCTCCCACAGGCCCACTTAACTGATGGACATCCAGCTGCAGTGCACTGCACCACGGGTACCCTACACCTGCCTTCACTAAATTCATGTACTGGGAGCAAAAGTCAAACCCTCAGCATCCCTGCAAGCAGCAGAAACACCTCCCAGGTCAGAGAAGCCAGCAGTTCCCCTTCCCAAGGCCTGCGGGTGCTATTGTCTGCATAGATCACTGGGGAAAAAACATCAATTTATTTTTTTTTTTTTTTACTGAGATATCACACTTCTGAGCCCTACCTTGCAATTCCTAGTAGAGCTGCACCAGCATAACTACAGAAAAACCCTGAAGAGGCCTGTAGTAAAATAGTGCTACCATAATAACCCACTGAACATCTTCAGCTGAAAGGTGACAAATGAACACAAGATGCACCGATATCTTAAAAGTACAGAGTTATACAGTTCTTCTTCCCTAGCCTTGCTCCACAACATCGGCCCTATGGGTCGCTTCCCCTGCCAGTAATTCCTCACATAAAAGTTAGCAAAATATATAGAGCCAGGAAGCATAAGCTGTCTTCGTAAAGCATTCGGATTAAAAACAGGAAGATATGGTTCAAATCTTGCAAAGAATTAAGTTTATGCTCCAATTTTAGCAGATAAAGTCCTTAATTAAACCGAAATGTACGCTCTGTTTCGGCAGGGGCACGGAGAGAGAAGACCATGACCCCCGCCGCAGGTCGCCACAATGGCGCTGCCCCGCCGGGAGACACACCTCGCCACCGTCTCCGAAAGCTGTTGGCTCCCGCCGAGGTTACATTCCAAGCACGCACATTCACCCGGGGCGCCAATATTCCGTTTCACAAACTAATTTGAACACCCAATTTGTTTCTGCAACAGGCAGGCCTCTCAGCGGCGGCAGGCCTAAGCCCTTCCTTATTTTCGCTATTGCAGAATTGCTCTGACGTCGCGTGGACATCAGCGTGCAGATGCAAAGGATGCAAAATCCGTCAGGCCTCGCTGTCCCTGAGCACTCAGACCACCACAGCCCCTCTCCCAGGGCTGCCAGACGTATAGATGCGCACTATATTTTACTCCTAACAGGTATAGAGGCATTGCCATTGGCTGACAAACTGCACCTGTAGAACTAGTTACCTTAATATAACTTAAAATACACAAAGGCACGGTTGCATCGATCAGAATTAGAACAAAGCTAAGCCAGCTGTAAGCCAGACTCACGACTTAATGTTAGGAAAGGGGGGGGGGTGAATAAAGTTAGAGGTGCATTTCTAAAATGATGCCAAGTATGTACAAGATCACTTGAAACTTCCTGGGGTATAAACTGACATTTATCAGAGATAGGCAGCACCTAGGACAAAAGAGCATCTGACTGGTCCACATGCTTGGAAAATATACGTATTTATTAAATAGTTTTTAAAATCACAATAGAAAGGAAACTGGATGTTTATGAGACACTACTAAATATCACACCATATCCTTATTTCTTACAGTGATGTCAGCACTCCAGAGCTAGGGTTTTTTTTAATATACTCGTATTTTACAACATACATAAATGCTCTCACAATAATCCAGACCAGTTGGCACAAACTGACATTAGTGAGACTGTATTTCTGCTCAATGAAGAAATAAATACTCCCGTTTCGTACAGCCGTAACGAGTACACAACGCATTGTGCTCTCTGTATTCAGCAATGGCCAATATATCCTAATATACCCCCAGAAAAGCTCTTTTGTTCCAAACCAAAGACTTATATGTCTATTTTTTTAACATATTAGTAAAAAGGAACGAGTGTGGGGTTCACAACTCGCTGCGAGTGAGGTGGACAGGCAAACATGTCTAAACTTGTCAACACGAATGGGATTAAAAAGATCTCACTGAAGGGCCTCCAGCATCTTTCAGATGCAATTATCGGTTCTGCTGGGATTTCTCCGCACGGTTATTTTAAGATGCAGCAACCAACAGTTTAACAGATCGAGACCGAAGTCCTAAAGCACCCTGTCAACGAAAACATTTCAATATTATTCAGATATAAAAAATAAAATGCGGGCTATAGAAGTCGAACTTGAAAAATACACAGCTTTTTAGGGAAAAGACGGCCTCAAAAAAAAAAAAAAACCACCTTTGTAAAAATGGCCTTTGGAGCCTCCAAAGAATCTTCCCTTTTTATTCCTCAGGCCCTCGTGCTACCCAGCTTAAGATGGGATTGCCCATGTTTAAGGACGGCCCGAGCAAAACAGTTCGGCTCTGCAGATTAAAAGCTTAATTCACCCCGCAAACACATGCAGGCAACAGCAGGCAGCAGCAGGCAGCA
>NW_010545727.1:0-12429 GCF_000687285.1 Phaethon lepturus
CCTCTGACCCATCAAATACGCTACGGCTCATTTCGTCATGTAGTTACGGGGATTGGGGAGGGGGAGGAAAAGCTGTCACTTGTCAGTGTGCTGCTCCCAGCTGAGGCTTCGTAGGCACCGTGTACTAGTGCCACAGCTGCTCTTCCAGGTGTCTGAATGTCCTGCTTGTCTAACATAGCTCATACTCCAGGATGTGGGTTGGTCACTGTCTTGTTTTGTCCTTCACTTGTCACCTTTGCCAGCTATAGATGGCTTTTCCCATGGTGCAGGAAAAACTGGAGAGATGTTAAATTGATCTTGGTCTTAAAGTGTGTATGTCGACACTTAAAGGAATATACCTGTATTGCTGTCATTTTTCTTGTTCTCCGTTTTTATGATGGATTTACAGCATGGCAGAAGGTGATACAGAATGATAATAGTACATTAACAAGACTTAAACTAGGAAGGGGAATATACAAGAAATCTGACACTAAAAAAGAGCTTTGAAGTGCAGGCTGCAGTTCTGCAGCAATCAGCTGATGCAGTTGCTGGCCGCTGGAATCCTGCCCCCTCTTGTCCTTTGCTGGTTGCAGTACTCTTTAGATGCTTGAAAATATTTGGGTGTTGAACCTGGTAGAAGACAACTCAGTAACAAACAAACAACAAAAGAAGTGTTTTCTGCTGGATTACTATGCATAAGTGATGATATGTAAAGGTTCAGTAAGAGTCAAAAGCTGGAGCAGGGTGAGGGGTGAAGTTGCAGCAACCAGCAGTTAAGTCAGCGTTGGCTGCTGTGAATCTCCAGCCTCTGATTTATGTATTTTCCTCCATCAGGGGTTCTAACGAAAACAGTCCTTTGCCTCCTAAACAGGTTAGCTTGGAACAGTCCATTGTGATTTTTTTCTTTTTTTAATTGCTAGCTTTGAATTAAGTGATTACAAGAAATCTAATAAGAGTTTTTCAAGTAACCATTAAAAGTGTTTCTTCATGTTCTGAGTTACCTAGCCTGTGTTGGAAGAGGCCGGCATTTTAACTCCCAGTTCTCAATGTTCTTCGTGCACTACAGAAACAAGTAGCTTTTCATATTTTATTTCTGTGTCTCTTTCAGCTGTGCTGGAGTGTGCAGATATGAAGGAAAAGGTGGAATGTGTTCGATTCGTCTAAGTGAGCCGCTCCTAAAGTTAAGACCAAGGAAGGATCTTGTTGAGGTATTTGAAGATGGCTTGTGAATCTGCACATAAGATGTATTGTGCTTTCCCCCCATACACGCATTTTATATTTCATAGTGGAATTCTTATATATAGTGACTTGTAGAGTGTAAAATAATGGTGGCTTTATTGCTATGTTTGTGTTGCTTTTGTGGGTAACGTCACAGTAATCTTTCAGTTTTATATTTCTAAATGAGCAACTCTGAGTAAGAGTCTGAAGTCACTTGTTGATTTTACTGACTCTATAAAGGAAAAAAAAAAACTTTTTTTTTTTCCTCCTAAATTATCCTCTAATATTAAGAATAAACATGTTCAGAAAGCATAATCAGAAAGTGATTGTAGTTTCATCTTTTAGGTCAAAAGGCCAAGAGCAGAAAATAAGGATATAGGATATGAGTGTAAACATAACTTTGTGTTGTTTCTTGTGCTTCTGTCAGGGCTGCTTGTTTGACTTTGTTCAACATTCATATTTGCTTAATGAACAGAAGTGGGGTAGAGTTTCAACCTTCTCACAAGTGTGTCTCTGGTTGTAGAGGGGATGATCTCTTTAAAGATCTGACTTAAATTTGAGGATTATTTCTCCTGTTTAGAAATATTACTACTCTTACTGTAGTAATATTCTCCAGCATGTTTTGGTGGTATGGGAATAGAGGTAGTTTGATTTGACAGGTAGAACAAGCATTATATTTTTATGATCCAGACTGAACATGTGAATGCATGAAAATAAGATCAGTACCAAGATAAATATAAAGGAGTAAAATACTTTCAGCTTAATTTTGAAAATATGTGTAATGCTTTTCAGTAAATAGCTAATCACTTGCATCCTTTCAGACACTGTTGCATGAAATGATCCATGCCCTGCTTTTTGTTACTAATAATGACAAAGATCGTGAATCTCATGGACCAGAGTTCTGCAAACACATGCGTCGCATTAATCGCTTGACTGGAGCCAATGTAACAGTAAGCATAATCCACTTAACCTAACTTAATAGAGGATTTTTTCCTGATTTGGTTTTTCAGTATGCCTGGTGTGGTATGAGTAATATACTTGTTCTTGTTAGACACTCTGCAATTTGCACCGATACAAATTTGCATCCAAGTGTGTGCCAGTTCCATAGTTATTTTGTTGGGGATGATGGTGGGAACAGGTTGAGGAAGATGTGGCGAGTTGCTCGTCATACAATTTTCAAGTATACTTTCTGTAAGTACTTTTCTTTAAACTTCTGTTTTAAACTTGAAACAACTTAATGATACCAGGGACAGAATGGCTCCATGTTCAGAATAATATTTGGGGAAAAGCAATCTGTTTTAGTTAAAATGTGTATCAGTGAAGGCTAATGGATTGATGATATTTAAAAATCATGTGTCTGATAAGATCAACTAGGATAATAGCTGGAGGGAGAATATAATACTGGTATTGTTTACAATGCATTCTAAGCAGTATGTCACTTAGGGTGAAATTGTAGAGAGATTTTCAAAGTGATTTTGTTGCAATTCAAACAGGATAGCCAGGATGTATTCCTCCATATCCTGTCTTTTTTTTTTTTTTTTTTAAAGCTTTGTTTTAATGGTATCTAAATGTTGATCAAATTTTACCCACGTTCAGCCCTGTTAAGTGGTAATGTAAAAATCACAGTAGTAATGGAAGAAATAAAATGGTAATATGGGTGGGGTTTTTTTAAATATTGTAGAGCTGGTGATATAAAATTAGAAACTTTCTGAATGACTGCTTTTTTTTTTTTTTTTTTTAAACCTAGATCTATCATACTTTTCATGATGAGGTGGATTTGTACCGCCAGCACTGGTGGCGATGCAATGGGCCCTGTCAAAATAGAAAACCTTACTTTGGATATGTGAAACGTTCGATGAATAGAGCACCCTCTGCACGAGACTTTTGGTGGGTTGAGCATCAAGAGACGTGTGGAGGTACATTCACAAAAGTGAAGGAGCCAGAGAACTTCTCTAAGAAATCCAAGGAGAAAACTCAGACAGCAGAATTTCCAAATTCTGAGTCAACTAACAAAGGTATTTAAAATAATTATTTTTTTCTTTTCCAAACTGTTTTTCTCCAAACAGTTCCTTGAACAAATACAGATCAACCACTACATGAGCTTTGTTTAGATATTACTGTTACGTAGCAAAGAACATGGCCTATTTTAGTTGTGCATTTCTAGGTTCCTTCTCAACTTAATTGTTTGCAAAAGGTTGTTTGCTACACTTTTTTCAAGCAGCAGATTTTTCGGCCCAAGCACATAAAATACTAAGCCCATGATTTGTATATGAAAAAATTACTAACTTTTCTTACTTTCTTCTCTTCTTATTTTGCAGGCAAGACACAAACGCATGATACGCAAGATCTGATGCCTTTTAGTGGAAAGGGATATCGACTTGGAGGAGGAGACGGTGGACTCTTGGAAAAAAGCATGAATTCCAGCAGCAGGGTTAGAAACAGTGAAACATCTGGTTCACAGCATCGTTCAGCAGTAAAGACAATACCAATCCCGAAAAATGAGATCAAATTTGAAAAATCACCCCGTAGTGGCATCTTCTTTCCACTTTATACCGATGATGCCAGTGAGAAAATCAACTTAGCTTCAAAGCGTGAGTTTCCTAAACCTTCTGTTGCTAATACAAAAGCTTACAAGAATGTTAGTGGATCACCTGTTAAAATTGCTCGTATTATGGAAGAAAAATCAAACCAAGGTTCTGCAAATGGCAAGAGGGTTATGCCGCTTCATAACAGGCCACCGAAACAAATTTGTTTTGAGCAGACAACAGCAGCTCAGGTTGCATCTGAGAAAAAAAGCCCTGAGTCTACTCATACACTGCAGCAATGGCCAAAAATGCAAGACAAAACTGCCTTTGAAAACTATTTCATTAAGAAAGGGAGTACTGATGTCACTTTAAGTATAAATACACCTATGAAAACCAAAGCTGAATCTACAGTGTCCTCCGCAAGTTCCAGCACTGCCATAAGGCAGGATAAGAAAGTCAGTTGTCCTGTTTGCCAGACTGAGGTTTTGGAGTCTAAAATAAATGAACACCTTGATTCTTGTCTTGCATAAAACCTTTCACAAAGCTGTCTCAAAAAGATAAACCAGGGCTGAAAACACTGCTTGAAAACTACTTTGCTCAGGGTTTGCTTAGCTGTGGTTACTTCCCTGTGTGCCCGTTTTGAACTGGAATTTAAACTACTGTCAGCATGCTGAACAACACGTTTTGTGGAGCTGCACATCAGCACTGACTAGGAAGCTAGCTGCTACTTGTGTTCCAAAGAATCGAATGCTTGTGTTTTAGTAGGTGGATGTTTGTGCCAACGCTCTTGCTGCAGAGTCTTGGTAATGTCAGAGGAGGTGGATACTTGCTGAACTGCATGTTTTCAAGGCAGTTTTTAAAATTAAGACTTCTTTAATCTTGCTAATCTATCTTTGTTCTAAAACCCCTGTGTGTTGGTTTTCCTAAATGTTTTTGGCCATACTTCGTTAACCACCTATAATTGACAAGAATTTTTCTGTGTACTGCAGTGTAATTAAGTGGCAGATATTTTTAGAATAGTAAATATTTTGTGTAAGCCACTATTACACTCTCAGGTGGTCTTTCTCACCTGTGGCCTTTTCAAAAAGATAGATGAGGGTGAGAATCTCAAATATGGGCTTTTGCCAAAGATGGGAGAGGCATAGGCATCAAATCCATAGCAAAGCATCCATTTAGATTTAATGGGTGGATTGTAGCATGGAAAGAGAAAATCCAGAAGGGCAATGAAGGTGCTAGGAAATTAAGCAGAAGATACTTGGTAGATGAGGAGACGCCCTACACTTAATAGCTCAATTTAAAAAAAAAAAAAAACAAAAATAAATTCCTTTCAAGGAGCTTGTTTACAAAAAGGATTTATAAGTTAGCTATACTGTTAAAAGTTGAAGTGGTCAAATGGAAGCTAATGAACATCTGTCTTACATGTCTTTTGGTTCAGGATCCCGGCTAGACTCTCCACCCATTTTTTCTGATGATTTGCAGAAACTCTACGTTGAAAGTTCACTAGTTTTTAGGATAAAGCTATTACATGCATGAGTAACTGACCCCCATATGCTGACACTAGTAAGTAAAAGTTGTGAGGAGTATTGGTAGCAATACTGGTGAAGACTGTTCCTGGCCGTGTCATAAAAGCCTTTATGATTTTTCAGTTAAAACTTCCAGTCCTTTACAGATCAAAATGGCATTTAATTGACATTAGCTGACAGTCTTTGTTTTGCTTCCTCTGGAAGCCAGCCAGCTTGGTGGTTAGTATTCGACAAGCCGGTCAGTTGAGTACCAAAACCATTGTGCTGTGGAAGTTACGAATGCTGAGCAGATGTGTTTCCTATGTAAACTTTCTGAAATGTTAACAGTTCTCTTGCTGCACCGAAAGTATCGAACTGGTTAAACAGGTAACAGCTTGATTCCTTACTTGTGAAACTGATTATAAATATTTTTGTTTAAAAAAAAATATTATGCTCTTTCATATATTGTTGCTACAACTTTAAATGGCTATATTAGCCTCAGATGCATATATGTTTGCATTTATATAATTAACTACTTGCTGCTCCCTTTTGAAATTGGGAAATAAACTGATGTGCAATGGAATTTGGCAAATGATACCTTTACTCATTTTAAACATTGGTGTATTTTTTTTTTAATACTGATGATACAGATGTTTAATACAAATTGGTTTTTCTTGCATATTCTGAATAAATTGGTACAGAATTTTAAATTTTCTTAAGCCTGGGTTTCACATGGTAGTTGTGGCCATCTTGCATTACTCACCAGTGGGCTCACTTGTGTATCTAATAAAAGATCTATTAAGCCAGACTGTTATGTATTAACACTTTTCCTTCTTAAGTTTCCCTGTAAAAACAGGTGTTGGTGAATATAGACTGCATCAACCTCTGCCTTCTCCATCGTATTTTTAGTACAGTTTTACTTTTATAGCATTTCTGTGGAACATTTTACAAGTACAGATTTTAAAACTTGATTTGACAGGTTAATTTGCCATACTTCCTTCTTAAAACTGCAGTACCTGTCAGTATTCCCAGTGAAACTTGACATTTGCAAGGACAGAGCTACTCACAAGTTTTTGTACTATCATATGTATTTTTAAGACAAGGACTAGATTCATGTCATGAATGGTCTCTCACATCATGAAGCATTTTGTTAGAGGTATTTCCCTTACTATTGTTCCCATCAGTTTCCTGATTGTCTTTCCCACAGCAACTGATAAGAGCAAAGGATTGCTGCAGGAAGGGAGGATTGAGGGCATTGTTAAGTATATTTTCATATCCAAATGGATTTATTTTGTAAAGTCGTCTTTTACACCGCCAGTGTTTATTTGAACAACAAAGGGGCGTTGCAGGGGGAACTTAAGCTAAAGGCAAGTCCTGTCTCAAATATACAAGTGTCCTAAAACAGATCTGTTTTCAAAACCATGGAGCAGTTTTGGACCAGCTGTGGAAAAACACCACCTCTGCCCATGCATGTTTTTACAATGAAGTTCTATGATGCCAAGATCCCTTTTATAAAGGTGACAAAGAGCTGGGTGGATAGGCTTTGCAGTCGCTACCTATTGCAGGCTGTTATTAACAGGTCATGGCCTTGTGTTTTCGGGCATGTTACAGTGAATGCTGTTTCCATAAGACTTTGTTCTCGAATGCAATGTCCTTCCCACAATTACAACAATAACTACCACTATGTTTTTGCAGTATGTTGGTAAATTTGGGTCAAAGGTGAGAATTTCTCATCTTCCATATCAGCTGACTTTGTCCTAAGTGAGCTTAGAGACTGTCTATAACAACACAAACTAGTAATGAATCTTGAACAAACATGCTTCACTGAACTGCAAAATAAGTTGCCTGACTGGAAATCTGAGAAGTAAGTTAATACCCTTGACTTTTGACACAAATCAGGTATGAGAGAGGGGCAACAAATGGTTCTGCAAACTAAAGGCAAAAGCAACCTCATTCTGTGGTGATCAACTGGAATTGCTCAGCATGGTTCAGGTAACCTTTCTAGAGGTTAAACTACCTAAATGGGGATTACTTAGATATTTCATTCTTGAAATGAAAGAAGCTGCTCTTAAGTTGCCTTGAAACTGGTTTTTGGGCAAGAAATCCTGAAGATCAAAGGTTTTAAAGTACGTTTTTACTTGTTAGGGAGATGTCATCTAGGAAATTTTCATAATACTTGATGAGTTCTGATGAAGGAATTGGAAGTAGCATTTTTCTCTGGACTAGTAAAAATAAATTAGTATCTTGCAAGAAGATATATAATAGAAATAACATGTTTTAGAAGTGATAGTGTGCCACTCCTTTATATTTTATCACCTCCAGTAGTCCAACCACTATTTTTATTTGCCTGGGGTATCTAGGTCACAGGGGAAGTGTATCCTTACAGCAAGTTCAACTCCAATTCCTATGCGTAAGCTGATGAGCAGGTTATTTATGTCTAGGTGGAAGTACACTTCTCAGGCTGGGAAGGTGCTGCTGCTCAAACTGTGTGGGAATTAAGTTACCTGAGCTTCCTTTCTAGGAATGTTTTTCAAGAGAACAACTAAATGCTGTTCATATGGAACACCCTACAGAAAAGTAAAGCAAGTTACGTTGTACTGAAGCCTAACAGTGAGAAAGAACAAAGGGTGAGTTTCTGAAAAAAAGGGAGATGGACATCTCTTCAAAAGTGCAGTTCATGGTGATGATGGGGTAATGGGCTGCTCGGGCTGCCACCACAGCTCTTTGCTTCATTACTGCTGGGGCTGGTCATCCTTGAACATGGTGTCCATGCATCAGCTGTTGCATTTTGCCACCTTAAATTGAAAAGTCATGAAGAGGTTGAACTGGGTGACCTCCTGAGGTTACATCTGACCTAAATTCCCCTATGAGCATATGATCGTTACTGCCTGACACAGTAATGACAACCATGAAATGGCAGCTGTCCATCAGCTGCTTCTTACCTGCTTGCCAGCATTCATGAATTTTACACTACAAATTAAATACCTGAATTCTTACTTGCATTTGGACTCTACAGCTACCTGAAAGGGGGTTGTTCTCTTCTCCCAAGTAACTAGCGATAGAACAAGAGGAAATGGCCTCAAGTTGCACCAGGGGAGGTTTAGACTAGATACTAGGAAAAAATTCTTTACTGAGAGAGTGGTCCAACATTGGAACAGGCTGCCCAGGGAAGTGGTGGAGTCACCATCACTGGTAGTGTTCAAAAAACATGTAGACATGGCACTTTAGGACAAGGTTTAGGGGGCATGGTGGCGCAGGGTTGATGGTTGGACTTGATGATCTTAAAGGTCTTGTTCAACCTTAATGATTCTGTGATTATTACAGCTGTTTTGAAGTCTTAAGCTTAAAGAAACATTTGCTTGTGTAGGAACCGAAAGAGTCTACATTGCATTAGCCTTAAAATGTAGTTTATAAGGGTAGACAGGCCATGGAAGAGCCTTGCATTTCAGTGTGTGTGTGTGAAAACATACTGTGCCTGTTTTCATGTACTCGAGTAAATGGAAAAGCCAAGACTCCAGGCTGTGTGGAGCTTTGGGATTCTCCAAGAGGCCATTAGGTGGCACTCCTTGCACTTCGGGAATCCTTCGTTCTTCGTCTCCAACCTATACGGGGAAAGAGGAGAAAATGCAGAATTGGCAGCCTCGTCTTTCACCTACACCTGCCCTCCAGGCTGAAGGTGGAACCCCCGACTGGCCCATAAAGCAAGTTAGGTTTTACGTGTGGGGTGTGGAGCGAGGTCTGCAACTAGCTGAGAGTTGAGAACTAGCATTTACATCTAACTGGGTCTTTTAACTTTGCTGCAGGAGGGACTTGGAAGGTGAGCCAGTAGCTCCTTTTTCTAGTTCAGGGTTCAGTGAATAACCCAAAAGGCATCCTTCTGTGGTCTATATCTGCCGCACCACTTGGCATCCATTGCAGTGAAAAATCTAATTTTCTGTTGCCATATGGCATCAACCCAGTTCGGCAAGAGAGGCAGGATAAAGTTGTAGGGAGCCAGAGGGGTTTATAAACCACAAAACTTTTCTCTGGCTCCTTGGCTAAACCAGGGAGCTGGAGGGGTGCGACAGGCCGAGGAAAGGGTAGCGTACTGTAGGTGTGAAAGCTAAAATAGGGAGACGGCCTGTCCTTAATCCCTCCCTTCCCTTTTGGCTTCTGCCAGGCCAGGCTGCTTTAAGACTAGATTAAGTCTCTAAGAAGGTGCAGCAGCTTGGCCTGAATAGCTCTGTCCCAACCATCCGCTATCCTTCACATCATTTCATCTGCTTTTTTGTCCTAGTAAGTCTTAGACCTGACATTTCATAAAGTGTATAACAAAGAACGTTTGAAGGAGCGAAAACCAACAAGCCAAATACTTGATTCCCCCATTGCTTAATTTAGAAGCAGTAAATATTTTATTTTTCTTTAAACAACGTTGATCTCTGGACTGTAATTTGTGTGTTCACTTCTCTTCAGAGATGTTACTAATTGCAGAAAGTCTGGGGTAAAATGTGGACTAGAGCTCAGTGAAGTCCCAGTACAGTATCTTACCTATAGGAATATGGTTTAGTTGGGGTTTTTAATTCTTCTGGTAGTTTCATTCAGTGACTCACTGATGGGGGGAACAGCCAAAGGTCTTCTCTGCTCTTACTCTGCCTCCTGCCCACTGCTTCTCTCCCTGCCTTTGCTCTCCCACTGACCACCCCGGTCTCTTCCCAGAAGCATCCTAGTAATTATCTACTTCCTTCCCAGAAGAATCCATACGGTGAGTGTGCTGCCACCCATTTGTAAGCAGATTTTGGTTCACTGGCAGGGTGTGGGTTGTGTTTTGACAGAGGCACAAAGCAAAAGAAGCTTCCTAGGAGGGTGCCCACCTGCAGAAGCTGGCGCAGCCTCTGCAGCACTTGCCTGCAGCCGGCGCACGGTGGGATGCAGCTTGCCCGCAGGACCCACAGGTGGCTTGAGGAAGCACTGGCCATTTTGTTCAGCTCAAGGGCAGCACTCCTCAGAAGGAAGAAATTATTTGACCAGAGCAGTTTAATTTTTATGCCTCTTCATTTCGAGCGCAGTGTACCAAGTCCAACGGCTTTATGCGTAACCCAGCACACACTTGCTATTTTACAGGCATTACTCCCAAGACTCGTAGGGGCTGTGCTCTTTATAGCCCACAGCACGTCTTGCACTAGCTGTTTTTCAACCAACAGCAGGACAAACTCCCTGGTGTGCGACAGGACCACACAACTTGGCACAGGCTGCTCCAGATAACATGGCTGTGGAAGGATACAGTACAAAGTCTGGGCTCTTCTGGCAGATGACAAACGGGAACACAGCCAAAGGGAAGAGTCGTTCTGAGGATAAAACACCCCGGGAGCTCCAGAGAGGATGGCATCTCTACCAGGCGGGGTACGGAAAGCTGCAAGTTGGGGACTTCAGTCTGCTGTCTTCTGCAGGATATGTTGCCAACAATTATTTGGGTTAGTCTTTAGCTTTGCATTTAGCAGTACCTCTATAGGAGAGCTAATTTAAACGTAAGAAACAACTTTATTACAGTGAGGGTGGTTGAACACAGGAACAGGTTGCCCAGAGAGGTTGTGGAGTCTCCATCCTTGAAGATACTCAAACCCCAACTGGACATAGTCCTGGGCAGCTGGCTCTGGGTGACCCTGCTCAGGGCAGGAGGGCTGGACCAGACCATCTCCAGGAGCCCCTTCTACCTCCACAGCCCTGGGTTTCTGTCCAACAACCTCGTGAGCACTTCGACAGAGTGAAATTACAGCTGAAGGCAGTTAAGATCCATCTGCTTGCCCTTGTGCTGGCACAGCCCAGGAGTGCTCACACCACCTCTAACCACCATTTCCAGCTGCACGTTTCTTCCTCTCCCTGCAAGGTTTGGCGGGGCAGCTCTCGTTACTGCCACCACCCAGGCCACGTCCGGGAGGGACAAGTCCCCCATCCCACACATCAGAGACTGGGGAACTTCAGGCAGGAGCCAGGCACGTGCCACAACGCGAAGACAGGTATGAGGAAGCTCTGCCCTGCCAAGCCAAGCAGAGCAGAGCAGCAGGTAGCTGGGTCACCGCTTCTCACGGCCTGCCCTGGAAAGGCAGGTTTTAATTGCTGCTTCCTCATTAAGCTACACAATGGGGTGAGGGTGTGGGGGTCAGGATTATCAGCCCTGCAGATGACGTGAATTAAAGCTCAGATGTAATTAACTTTGAATGTACCTGTAAGAGATTTAGAAGGCAGGAAAAGCACCTGATGACAGGAAATAGGAGGTATTTCAGGCGCTGCAAAACCCCGAAAGACTATTCAAGCTAGCTGGCAACATTTCCCAGGCAATTTGGCAGAGTTAAGAGGACACGCCCAAGAGGTTTTACCGCTAGCATTTGGGCTGACGCTTAGGTCTTGAAGAGCAGTTTTGTCAAAGCAGACACAGATCCCGAGTGGTAAGTGTTGTCACGACTTTGGAGCTTTTTGCAAGGTGTTACAGATACAAGCATCCCCCGAAAGAAGGAACAAGGACACCTGAGGCTGGAGGAAAACGCCTAGAGTTGCCTTAATGCAGCCTTCCTCTTAATCCTTTTACACACTCCAGAAATGTTACCTTCCCTCGGATTCTTCTGCCGTGGAGCGCTCCCACACTGAACTAACGCTTTGCACTTAGCGGCGCAGACGCTGAGCCACACGTAGGGTGGTGGTCCATCTGCACCCCCCTGCAGCAGGTACTGAGGGAAATGCTGCCTTAACTCCCTCAGGAAGAGCGACTGGAGGTCTCTGCTGTTGGGCAAGCGTCCTCACTCAGCTTTGGGTTGTTATATGATGGGTTGATCCCAGCCCTGAGTGTATTTTCACATGTGGCTGTGGATTGGGGTTGAAGCGATACCATTTTCAGGAGAGGGACAAGCAGGTGTCCTGTTTCCAGTCTCCTTGTGTCTCTCCCTTTCCTTTCTTCAACAGAAAGACTACTTGGCGTGAAACTGCTCCTGGGTGATGCTAGCACGGTTAGAGACACTGAATTCAGTGCCAGCTGAAGGGTATGTCCCATGAACTGCCACCGTGTATAATCCCACCACCTCTACCAAAAGAGGAGGAGCACCCTCAGCAATTCAAGATTAGTTTGCTTCCCCGAGATGGTCAGCAGCTTGCCACACCGAGCTTTTGTCAAGCAGCACAAACTCAGGGCAGGTAGCAGCAGCAGCCAGAGGCTACACTGCTGGCCATGGCTTGGT
>NW_010545727.1:12524-12749 GCF_000687285.1 Phaethon lepturus
CATTTTTCACAACTCTCAGCCAAGGGCTTAGGTAGCACCTGGCCACCTGGAAAAGCAGGCACCAGGCTGCTGCCAGCCTTCATCTCAGAGAAAAAAAAAAACCCAAACATTTTCCTCAGCCAGCCAAGGGCTTAGGTAGCACCTGGCCACCTGGAAAAGCAGGCACCAGGCTGCTGCCAGCCTTCATCTCAGAGAAAAAAAAAAACCCAAACATTTTCCTCAGCC
>NW_010545728.1:0-258 GCF_000687285.1 Phaethon lepturus
CGCACATCATGAAGTCGGCGCAGGCCGAGAGGTGGGGCGGGCTTGGGGCCGGCCGGGCTTCGGGCGGGGGGACACGACGGTACCTCCGCGGATTGCCCTCGCCCGGGAGCGATGGGGAGCCTCCGCGGGGCTGGGACCTCACTCCCTGAGAGCGAGGGGTTTGAGGCGCCGTGTCGCCTTGCGCAAGAAATAAATGACGTTCGCTGGGCGGGAGAGACGCTCTTTATTCTAGTGGCTCCGCGGGGGGGGGGGGGCCCC
>NW_010545728.1:268-12355 GCF_000687285.1 Phaethon lepturus
TTGATACTTTGGCTTAAGAAACTGGGATGATTTGAGTTACAGGTGTTTTCCAGAATTCTGTTCTTAATGATTGCTAACGGTTTTGGAGATCTGGACCTCTGTGAACAGAAGCCTGCTAATTAGAAGCCTGTTTTTCTTAATTACTTTTTAGTGGTGATTATGGTTCATTTAAATGTGGTCCACTGATTCTCATAAGCTATTTCGTGGTAACGGCTGGTTTTGGATGGTCATTCAAAATTTATTATTTGCTATCTCCGTGTATTCATTTCCACTGCTGTCAAGCTGTTGGAGAAAATGCTTCTGTGTCAGCATCAAGTACTTAAGTCAGATTTGCTAATGTGGAACTGAACAGTTCAGCTCTGTAGTGCCATAGCTGACAAATACTTCTTATTTTGGTTTCTGGAATACATACATGAAAGTCCTGTTAGTCTTGTTAAATGTATCTTCATTCTAGTTGCTTTTAACTTTTCTGAAGGTCATTTGTATGATGTTACATACTTCTTATTATGTAAACTACGTAAATGTTAAGTTTTTTAACATAACAGCATTATACTGATTTATAAAAAAACCTGGGTATCTGCCTTAAAACAGGTAAAAAATATGTTCCTTCCTCCATCTTTATCATGTGTTCAATGCCTAAAATAATCTTCTCAAAGTGCTTCTGACTAATAGTCTTTTTGTTTTTGCAGTTACAGATAAGAAAACTTGAATCCTGTGATTTAGTCATTTTTCTGTAATGAGGATTCAAGATGCAGCTAAGCTGTACCTGTGTCCTGCAGGGGAAGGAGGGCTATTATTAGAGTATCCCATTTTTATGGGTTGTTTGTGAGGACTTATTTTGTAAAATGCTATGTCTTAAAAAAGAAGATCTTTATTCATAAGATCAGGAGGATGTTAACTCTCCTTCTTACCTGTAAACAGGAGAGAGACTTGAACTGCTAGTCTAGAAGACAAATTGCCTGCTGTACTCATATTCTGATCTACTCAGTTTCTTTAACTGTAGCTATTTTAAAACAGACAGTCACCTCTGTAATTGTCAGAAATTACCTTTATCCATTTAGATCTTTTTCAAGGACACACAGTTTTTCAGAACATGTTGAAAAAGGCTGGAAATTAAAATTGCAAGAGCCACAACACAAGCTTGAAAGAACACAGAGGATTTTGCAGGGTAGGGAAAAGAAGTCCAAAATTAGCTGTTTACCTATAGATCTTGGTACCTAGTATGAGATCCCCAAAACAATTCCTTCACTTCAAATATGAAGGGTCAAGAATTATCCAGTTGCAGCGCTTTTAGTCAGTTTCCTTTTATAATTTATTTCTCTTGGCATTTTGCCTTTTTTATTGCTTGGGGAGCATCATTAGCATCTGTAGGAGTTTTATTTCTGGCAAATATATATCACAAAAATTCATTGGCAACCTCTGTGGAAAGGTGAAGGATTAAATATGCCATAGCTAAGAACTCTTTTCTGTGTTGGAGTTGGCCTTTGCAGGTTAAGGGGCCTGCAGGTGCTGAAATGAAAAAGTTCATAATGTTACTCTGCCTTGTGTGGGAAAAACATAGTATCTTATTCTCCAGATCTACAAATTCGCTATTTTTATTGCAGTTTGGTCAGCATAACATTCTTTTGTATGCAAGGTTACAGAAATAACCACTTTTGTTCAGGAATGCATTATTATCAATGTGAAAGTTGTGATTAGAACACTTCCTCTCGGCCTCCCTCCCTTATAATTGGTGTATTTTCTAAAGTTTTCTTCTCTCCAGTTGTCATGTATTTCTTTTTAACCTTGATAAGTAAAGTAAGTAGTGGTAGGGAAGGAGTCCATGAAGCCTTTTGGTAAATAAGGTAAATATGTATACAAATAGGCATGTTGTGTGTATGTATTTATATATAGTGTATGTATCTATATACATATGTATAAATAAGTATAAAATTGATGTAAACCAAAAAGTGAAATAGGATGTTTTGAGGTTTTCTGCAGGGGTCATGCTTATTTGTTTCATGCAGTACTTTGTTCAGTTGAGGCTGTGGCTGTGGCTTTCATGCTTAAGGTTACAAATACCGGTATGTGTTCTCTGCCAGCTTGGGAAAGTAGTAGAGCACAGTAGTGTCTTCTGTGCTTTTCACATACTCTGCCAGGGATGTTTTCAGCCCCTTTTTGTAGGCTTCTAAATTTGGAGGTATAGACCACTGTGTAGTGAATTTAAACTTGCTGACAATGAATGCTTGTTCCTAAAACTTCTTTTTGGGCACCTGCCAAAGTTGAAAGCTGCTACTTCATGCTTATCAGATGATTTTTTTTTTTTATTCCTCACATAGGAGACTTTTACACAAGCCTGATGGAGAAGGAATGTTTTTTGTGGTGGGAAAGTCACTTTGGATCAATGACTCTGCAATTTGTGTCAAATGATTAAACTGGGGAAACAACAAAGTTTTGCAGAACAGATTGATGATGTGTCTTCTAAATTACTGTGGTCTAAAGAATACTTATTCCAAAACAAGGGACTGCTTTCACTGAACTATTGATGCCTGATCTGTCTTCATGGGACTCTTATTTTTCTGTGCAGATTGGCTGATGAACTACACATGCCTTCCCTGCCAGAGATGATGTTTGGAGACAATATCCTAAGAATACAGCACGATCGTGGTTTTGGAATTGAGTTCAATGCAACAGATGCTTTAAAATGTGTGAATAATTGTCAAGGTATGATCAAAGTGGCTTGTGCAGAGGAGTGGCAAGAGAGCAGGTACAGTATTTTATCACCGGTGGGCAAGTACTGGTGTGTTGTATGTGAAACTGTCATAAAGTAGTCAAAAGAACAAACTGAACTCTTGAAGACCATGTTGCATTTGGTTCTACCGTAGATACCGTGTGTGATCATATAAGTCACTTAGCTTTTTTTTGCCATGATCATCCTGTCTGTTAAATTGGGTCAACTCTATTTTTCAGTTGTGTCTTGTAGTTTATTTCTTAAAATAAACTACATGTTTACCATGGCTTAATACTGTTTCTGTTTATTCAAACTTAAGCATTACAAGATTGTATTGTGTGGAGTTTCAAAGTGCAAAATGCTGTACGTGTTCAAAATCTTGGCCTTAGGAATATAGCAGAACTATGCATGAGAACTATTGTACAGCTTAGTATTTACCAAATTAGTTGCAGAGCACCTAGAAATAAAGCACATATAAGCACAATAAATCAAAGCTGTCATGAAAACTAAGGCAAATAGCAGTGTTAATGATTGCTGTGTGTCACCAGAAGACTGCTTTCTGCCTACTTATAGAAAAACTGATCTTGAAATACAAATTTTTCAACACCGTTGAACTGAAATCTTTATTTTGATTCATAGGACTGAGATTGTGTTAGCACAGGAATTTGGGAAACAGTTTTCTGATTTATTACAGAAACATGTTGTGAAAGAAGCAATACTGTATGATTAAGTTTTGACATCATTGCAGCACAGATAATGCTGCTGTCTTTCTTCTTGAAGAACGTGGAAGTTGTAATACATAATCTTACATGAGGTTGTAATTTTTTAAGAATTACTGCAAAGCATGCTGTTTTCTCTTTCACTTCTTGAGGAGTGAGACTGAGCACACTAAGGAAGTTGTCAAGCCATATGATTGGACTTACACAACAGACTACAAAGGAACATTGCTGGGAGATACGGCAACGTTAAAGGTAACCATTTTCTTCTTGTTAAATGCTGATTGCATATTATTTCAGTCAAACACAACACTTTTTTTTAAGCTGTCATTTACCTTTCAGTAGGCTTCTGTAAAATCTTTCATGCTTCACAGTTTCTGACTTCGAAGTATAGTTTCAGTTTTGTATGTCTCTCAGCATGTTATCGTAATTAAAGCATGGCTTATTTTAATAACTGGGTTGTTTTGGTCTTTTTAAAAAGCATTTTAGGATTATAAGAAGGGGTGCTATTGTGTCTCCTAGTGAGGACTTAACTCAGAGTAAAGCACATGGGAATCTTCGGTGCTTACTGGATGCCCCTCTGAAGCCCTGAGCTCTTCACACACAACAGAACTATCAACTGTATAATTCTCTAGTACTTTACTCTCTGTTGCTTGCCCGTTTGTCTAAGCAGATACGTAGATCTGGCTGCTTTCAATGGCTTTATGTTTTTCTGCAACAGTAACTCCTCATATTTAAACTCACAGGCCCTTCCTTGTGATGGCTTGCTACTGAGCAGATAATCTATAGTAATTTACTAGGATTGTGTTAGTTATGGAACACTTGAGTTATTCTGCAATTAAAAGTGCAGCATAGAAATAAATGATGTCTTGTTGGCCTGTAGTCTTTAGGCAGCGGAAGTGTATGAGTGTATATGGAGACCATGAGATGGAAAACATATAGGTACTTGATTTCCATGGAAAGGCTTTATTAGAATCCTATTCAGGGTTTGTAGTGAGCTAGAGATACTAAATGCATGGAGTCCCGTTTATAACCCAGCACTTCTAATTTGTATGTTAAACACGAGGCATCTTCAAATGTTTTGAAATGCAGAAAATGAGCAGAATTGTTTGCAGCTGAAACCCTACTGAGCCTGTACCCAGAGGAAGTTTATTCAGAATTTTCCACTCTTGGTTTTTGCTTTGATTGATGTTTCCTCTTGGAAGCTTTGGTTTTAATTTTAACTTTTTCTCTTAGAAATATGGGATGTTTTAAGCTTAGTGCCCTAAAAGCTTTTTTCCTTTCTAAAACTAGCCATTGTGGAATTTAAAAGATCAGGACAAACTTTATGTAGCTTGGCAACAAGTTAATATGCTAACTGTTCTTAATCTTTTTCTCTAGGTTGTTCCTACAACAGAACACATAAATACAGAGAAATTGAAAGCCAGGGAACAAATTATGTTTTTTGAAGAAGTACTTCTGTTTGAAGACGAACTTCATGACCATGGAGTATCAAGTTTGAGTGTAAAAATAGTGAGTACTGAGAGGTGCATACAAGATGCTTGGTGACTCAGCTAATATATGCAAAATACATTCACTTTTAGCATGTTGTTCCTTCTGGGATTTAAATTTTAAAATGTAAAGTTCTTTATCCTCGCTTTTAGAAATATAATCTTCCTGGAAACTATGTTGTCTTGAAATCTGTCAGTTGCTTCAGGGAACAGTCCTTTCCCTCTTTCTGCATCCTGCCGAAGAATCTTCTGAGACACTGTCTGCCCTGCTGTCCAATGATAGCTGTAGCATATCAACAGCCCAAACTGTGACTTTACTACTGAAAGCTCCTCATACTATCTTTCGTTGTGAATATCTGATGTAGATAAGTGCATACTTAAAGTAAAACTTTGTAATATGCTGAATGGGACATCTTTATTTTTGCAGAGGGTTATGCCTTCCAGCTTTTTTGTGCTGTTGAGGTTTTTCTTGCGAGTTGATGGGGTGCTTATCAGGATGAATGATACAAGGCTTCATCATGAGGTAAACCCTTATTCACCATCATGAATATTCACAGATGCGCCCTTGCCATGTTACTTTCAGAGAAGACCTGCTGATATTCCTGTAATGTAATACTGATGTTTGGAGCATAGAGGTTACCTGAACTGAACTTTCAAGTGTAGTACTTTATTGCAGTGGTGCTGGATGCCATGGGGCTAGGTATTGTATGAGAAGAGTAGGCTACCCCTTATGTGAAGTAATCATTTAAATATATTTGACAGACACAGATTAGAGAGGAAGTACAAGAGGAAAAATAGGCAACAGTAAATGGTGTGATATTGTTCTTATCCTCATCTCAAAGTAAATGTTTTTTGGTTTGTCTAATATATGGCTGCAAGTGTGTTCTAGTATCTCATAAATAATACAGAATGTAATGGTTGTGGTTTTCTTATTCTGTCTAGTGCATTTGTGCTCATGTAGGAGCTCTAGCTGAGTAAAGATTAACAAGCATATTCAGTCATAGAATTTTTTTTTTCATGCATGCACACAGAAAGGTGCTTTTTGGGAAAGAGAACATTGCTAAACATCTTTCTCTGTCTTCATGAATTTGACTGTACGTTTCTGCTCCCCAGTGAAGATCCGTGTTCAACCAAATTCAAATGCTTACTAAATGAAATGTATTTTAAATGCTTATCTTGCACTACTAGTAAATGATAATTTTGTAATTAATTTTGCCATTTTTTTTCCAATAGGCTGACAAGGCCTACATGTTGCGAGAATATACATCCAGAGAAAGCAAAATATCAAGTTTAAAGGTATTGCTTTTATTTTTTCCTGTCTGCTTTTTAAAATTGTTTTATGGTCATCATAGAAAATACTGGGTCTGTAAGTCATTCCTTGTTAAGTTTTGAATTGATACCAGGGAAAAACCTTTCTGCTTACACAACACCTATTTTGGTGATTTCATGGCAGATTTGCATTTGTGAAGGTTCAGATCACATGCCAAGACATGGGGTTGGGTGACTTTTTCTACTTTTGAGTTAACAAGATATTTTTATTACTTTATTTTTTCATAGAACTGTTCAGCCACAAAATCAGGCAGTCCATGTCCCACAACACTAAATTTCAGGACTGGTTGTATGCTTGCAAGTAGTATTAGGGGTTAAAATCTGTTTGGTAATAGACTCATTCAGTTTTTCCTCAAATAAGTTTAATAGCCCACCTTAAAATTCTAGTAATGGCTTAGAATAATTTGTGGCACATTTAGAGTCGCAGCTGTTGATTTTTGTTCTTGACCCAACACCTGATCTTGGGTAATCTTGTTACTTTCCTTCTCCCTTGTTTTTCCTTTACCAGTGAAAAGTGGCTAATGTGTTACTAATCTTCTGAGGGAATATTTCTGCAAAATGCTTTTCCTTTTGAGGAAAGGGGCACTGTATCATTTTTTAACAATGTGATCCCTGTAAACAGGGCTAAATCCAGACCTGAACTTTTTGATAGTTTAGTGGTTTTTGAAATCTAAATCAGTGATCTAGGTTTTACTTCATCTCATGTTTAAAAATTATCTATGCTGTTAAGTAATTTTGACTGCCTGTTGTTATAGCGAGGAAATGTATATGGCTTTTCAGTTCCCTAGATCAGCTCGCATAGTTAAAGCAAAAAAGATTCCTGCTTCGCTTAGGTTTGAAATAATTGAAACAGCAGTATGATTCCTTGCATGTTAGGCCTAGCCAAAACACAGGTTGCATTTGAACAGCTCTGGATACACTTCTTAAAGAACGTTGTTAGAAAGTTTGAAGGTGATCTGCTCAGTATGTATATGTATTTTTTTTTTTTTCCCATCAAATGTCTTGTATGAGGTTAAATTGTCTACAGGAATGTCTGGAGAAAAATAATGATTAACTTAATGAAACCACCCAATTTCTTCAAATCTGAAATTCAAATCCAATGAGTTTTAGTATTTCATATAAATGTCTGTGGTGGACCTGATAAAACTAAGATACATGTTGAGGCATATCAATTATCAACAGCTAAATCTGAGCAACTCCAGTGAATATATTGCAATGGCTAGAAGACATAAAGCATGAGATCCCTTGTGGCTATCCTAGTCTCATCTAAAACTAGAACCTCAAAAAGACTGTTTGTTACATTGAAATTATAAATATTTTTTTAAAAAACATTGTAGCTGTTCATTACTGTCTCTGACTTTCCTGTGCTCTTACAATCTGCTGCTTAAAAACATTAAATACCTCTCCTTAGCCTATTGATCCACACAAGGAACAAAAGACTGTATGTACATTTGAAGTTATAATAATCATACCTGGCTTCAGGTGTTTAAATCAGGTAAATTGTAGATTGTCTGTAAAAGATTGGTTTTGGAATACCTTTTCTCCCTCTTCCCCCTCACCTTCATTCACTTGTTCCATGTAACATTTTTGCTTCTTAGCACGTTCCACCTTCCCTGTTCACGGAACCTAATGAGATCTCTCAGTATCTACCCATAAAGGAGACAATCTGTGAAAAACTAGAATTCCCAGAGAAGCTGGAGCCTAAACCAGAAGCATCACTGGAAAACATGTGTGTTAAGTCTAAATAAATGTGACTTTATATGGACTTGAAGTAGACTGGAGATAATGTGATCGTGTAACCATTGCCATGGCAGGGGGCAGTTTCACTACTAGTGGAATAAAGAATTTGGCTAATTTTTCTGTAGCCCTGAAAGAAAACATTTCAAGCAGGTTTTGCTAATGGTGTTTTTTGTTTGTTTTTTTTTTTTAACCTGTATCTGGAGTTAATGATAGACTGGTGCCATTCTTCAATGGCACTGGAGAAAGGCTCTCACTATTAAGAGTCTGAGTTCTGTTTAGTTCACCAGATAGGCAGGAGTATCGTCTGGACCCCTCACCACAAACACTTCTATGAAGATTTTGTTATTGCTGCTTCAGATACTAAGACACTACTGGAGTGGTAAAATTGGCATGATTTTATTTTTATTGAGAAATCATCCACATTAAAAAAAAAATAAATTTTCCTCTGTATTTATTTTGAGCTGTCAGTCCTAAACTACGTATTTTTCTTGTCTTCCCCTACTGCGAGCTGATAACCAACTAAGTTGTTTTTTGGAGTCTCTGACCCAGACTGTAAATTAAGAATATTCATTTCATTTGAGTCTATGTTTATGGAGAAAAATATTTTTTAAAAGAAAACCAAACATTTTTTTGATGCTATATAAAGGTAAAATTACCTTATTTGTGGGGCATTAACTCCAGAGCAGGAGAAAAGCTGGAGGTTCACAGAGACACACACCTGCTAAGTCTCTTCACAAATACTAACTTAATCTGATGTCAGCCAAATTTCTCTAGGCAGTTCTGGAGACTATTACTTGGGGTCTATATGCTGCTACAGTCATGTACTATATTGGAAATGCATTGTACTGTATTGACCTTCTGTTGGACATACTGGATGGTGCCCAAATAAGATGGTTATACTGCCCTGCCAGTCAAATTGCTAAATTGCAGAGTGGCTTAAGGCTGGGGAAGAGAGGAGTGTTTAGTCTCTAATCCCTAAAGGATGCTGGTATTTGCTGTTTGAGAAACAAGGTCATGTATAGCCTTAAAAGGATGCTAACATGTATTCCAGATATGTCCTTTTGGTTTATTTTTAAAATTCTTTAAGTTCTGATATTAATAGAAGTGTGATCACATGTATAGTCATGGTTTTAACTCAACACTTTGTAGATTAAACTTTAAATATTTGTATTGCTTTTGAAAATCCTAAATTATGCTTAATGGTTTGTCCTAAGAATGGGGGAGCTAAACAGACTTGTCTAGGTTTAGTGCTTGCACTCAATGTAAGTGCAAGAAGCAAATGACTGTAGCAAAAAGCAGGCCTTGTGGTTTAAGGTGATGGCAGATAAGAATGTGTACACATTCTGATGTCTTGGAGTTTTTGTTTAAAAATCTTCATATGCTACACTGCATGGCTTAATAGAAACAACCCACCTCAAAACCTGGTATTTAACCAGTTCTTTCGAGGAATGGTTTTCACTTAAGAGAAGACCCTGAGGTTTTAAGAAAAAGTCTACTGACATCTGAGTGTCTGTTTTCTTAATAAAAACAAAATACACTTTGTTTCACACTTCTTTGAGGCAGCCTGGTGTAACAAATTGAGCACGAAATTGAAAGGCAGGAACTAACTGCAGTTTTTCCTGTGTCACTGATTTACTCTAACCACGGGGAAGTAACTTCTTTGTGCCTCAGTTCCCTGTATGTGAAAATGAGAGTGAATACATACCTACCTCACTGAGGGTCTGTGAGGATTTTGTAAAAATTTATTGATTAAAACATTTTTTTCCCCAAGTACACCTTCAGCCTTATCTTTGGAATCCTTTGGAAAGGATTACTGCAAAAAGTCATATGATCCATAGGATAAAATGAGTGACGAGAACTGAAATTAAACAGTCTTGAAAGAAATTATTACCAGCCGGACATGATCTAGGTGAGTGAATTTATGGCCGCTTTGAAATAGAGGTGAGAATATTCCCTATTGGAGTCCTAAATTCTGTTGGCTTTTTTCATCTTCCTGCACTTGTTTCCTAAAGACTTTAGTGTCAGGATGAAGATGGGCTGCAAATGAATGCAGCATGGAAGTGATCAAAATTCATTTGGTAATAGAATATTATTTAGGTCCACTCGAGTAATAGAGGGATATGGGGTGAGAGTGAAAAGGAAGGGAACAGCGAATGGGGGTGAAGAGTAAATCATGGCACTTCTTTTACTCTAACCATATATTATTTTACGTGCCTTTAATGGCTTGGAAAAACACTTTAAAACCGGTAGTGACTGAGAGGAGAGTGGATGTAGTGCTGGCATGAAGGAAACTATATCTGCATTCTTTAATTAAAATTGTGATTTGGGCTTGCTCAGTGATGCCAACATTAAGCTCCACAAGGCTAAAGTATAGTGGGGGCGGAACCCATGGTATCGACACCTAGCGTTGAAAAGGGTGCTCTGCATGTTTAGCTTGTACTGTGTATTTTATCTTGTCCATCATACATTCTATTTTGTGACCTGTTGATACAGTCGTCTTGAACGGACTTGAATCCTGCCTGTATAGATCTGTGATACCCATCTGTTTTGGGTTCTGTGCATTTCAGTGGAACACACATGTTGGGGAAATCACAAGAACATGTTTAGGAAGATGTAGTTACTACGAAGTAAAACTCGGAGCACTTTGTGACTCTCTTACACCACACAGATTATCAAGAAGCAGCAGTATAAACTGGTGTACCACAAGCTCTCTGGTACAGATTTTCCACAGAACAGTACCACTTTGGATACCTAATTTTAGGGCGGAGGGAGTGGGATGATTCTCCAGCTGTTTTGTGGCAAGTTTAACACGTGGCAGTTTATATTCTTTCTTGTATGTCGCTAAATAAAATGTACCAAATATTTTATAGTTCTGTTTTTATCTGAGCAAAATAAACTGAAATAACTACTCATGATGCAGAATTTTGCATGCTAGTAAGATGTTGCATCCATATGCCTTTGCCTGTCGGTCAGACCACTCCGGCTAGTTACAAAAATAAGGTGAGACTTTTTCAGAACAGGGGAAGAGCTACGGTAGTGGGAGCAAAATGTAATCTTTATTATTATTTCTCTGAGCTTCACTGTTGCCAAGTAATGGATTCAAAAGTGGTGGGAGGAGATAGGATACAACTAGAGAAGTAAAACTGGCACAGGGTATGGACTCTTATTTTCTGAAGTCTGGAAAACTAGGACAGTTTAGATCATAGAATAAAATCATAGTATAGTTTGGGTTGGAAGGGACCTTTAAAGGTCATCTAATCTAACCCCCTTGCAATGAGCAGGGACATCTTCAACTAGACCAGGTTGCTTAGGGCCCTGGCCAATCTGACCTTGAATGTCTTCAGGGGTGGGGCATCTACCACCTCTCTGGGCAACCTCTCCCAGCGTTTCAACACCCTCATTGTGAAAAATTTCCTTAGGTCTAGTCCAAATCTCCCCTCTTTCAGTTTAAAGCCATCACCCCTTGTCCTATCACAAGAGGCCCTGCTAAAAAGTCTGTGCCTATCTTTCTTAGAAGCCCCCTTTAAGTACTGGAAGGCCACAGTAAGGTCTCCCCTCTCCAGGCTCAACAACTCCAACTCTCTCAGCCCATCCTCACAGGAGAGGTGTTCCAGCCCTCTGATCAGTTTTGTGGCCTCCTCTGGACCTGCTCCAACAGGTCCATGTCTTTCCTGTGCTGAAGGCTCCAGAGCTGGGCTCCAGCTAGATCTCACCCCAGCAGATACAGATGTCAGCTACCATATGCTTGGAAGAGTAAGAAATGCCTCACTCCTAGGGAAAGTGGGAGTGTATGCCATCTCTTAAAAAAGCCCAACCCAAACCTGTATGGTGCTATGAAGATAATCTCTCTGCCACATGAACCTGCAAATCGGGGCTAGGCTGCTCTTACTCTCGCCGATTTGCAAGGTTTGCAGTACTGCGGTTTGTGCCCCTGCTCCAGGAGAGCTGTCACGGGACGCCTGGAGTGTCCAGGGGGGGAGCACAGGACCAGCTACACCACTTCCAGGACCCTTCTCCTCTCAGCGTCTCTCACTCGACTCCCCGTGACGGCGGGGCACTGCCTCAGAAGACGCAGGTGCCCCGGCGGGCTGTGGCTCTGAGC
>NW_010545729.1:0-10835 GCF_000687285.1 Phaethon lepturus
TATACAGATGCATCTTTCTCCTACGTATACTGCAGGTTTATTGCTTTGTACACGTTTTATTTAAGTATCAAATCTGCTCGTTCGTAAGGTCAACGTAACAGATATTTAACTGCCACATTTATTTTTGAGTAAACAGGTTCTTTCCCCACAGTCCTTTCGAATCCGTAAAGACTGCACTTAAACCTTCCCGGTGCAGCCCCGGGGCCAAAGCACTGTACTGCAGCGGCAGCAACTGAATTCACACGCTTGCGGATGGACGGACGGACGGACGGCAAAGAGACGGCGAGAAGGGGGTCAGGCAGGGCCAGGAGGCGGATTTGTTCAAGGAAATACCTGGAGGACACCTGCAGTACCCTCATCCCCAGTCCAGGGGCACAAATCCCAGACTCAGCCGCTCCCAGCTTGGCCCCTGGAAACGGGACCATCAGTGCTTCAAGGAAACCACTGCCAGGGCTGCGGAAAAAGCAGCGTTTACTGTATGCAATATACACCGGAGTAAAGCAAAGCCACTCACCCGAGATACAGGGATGGTCTGGGACTCGGCTCGTCGAAAGCGAGAGACAAATGGACCGACATCGGCTTCCAGCCAATCCACGCAGTATTCCCAAGGTGTTGCCTGGGTTTACGGCACACCAAATTCTTTGTAATTGAGGGGAGCGTACAAGCTTCAATTTTGTTTGTGTGTCAATTAGATATTTCTGCATTCAGTTATTATAAAATAAAAATTATATTATTCCATTTTTAATACAACATTCTGAAACTGCAGCTTTTGGGAAGATAACCATGCTTTTATTATAACTTTATGTAAATTGCCGTAGATCCAGTGAATTCAATTAACTGAACTGAATTCCAATTTCCAGAGAAGCCCGGTCCAATAATTCAAAAACTGCATTTCTTCAACATTTTTTAATTGACCAGTGCTTAGAAATCTGTCATTTCTATTTTTACTATTGTTACCGTCAGCATACACATTTCATAGAAACCGAGATGCCCACAAAAACAGGTTAATTAAGGAGTTCTCATACATCCCAGTCATATTAACAAGCAGACCCCAGGAGCAAACAAAAAGTGAAGCAAATGAAAATATTCCGAAGTATTCATTCGGTAATAAAATGGAAATAAAGACTCTAATTGCCTTTAAGTTCTATTCAGTCTTCATTTCCTTAGCAATTACATAGATCCATTTTTTATTGTTCTTTGGGTTGGATTCACTGTGGTGCCCTGCGACTTACACTTGTTTCTAAGTGGCGGCGGTAATTAGTAAACACAATTCCTTCTAGTTCTGTTTATCCCTGTTGGGATGTATTCCCTCGGAGACAGACTATCAAAGACGGGAAGACTTGTAACTTTGAATTGTACGATGTCTCAGCGAGTTCTTTAAAGCAGAATACATCGCAATAAGTAAACAGATTGCTGAAAAGAAAGCACGTATTTATCGTTAACTCATTCCCTACGTGGAAGAAAGGCCAACAAAACAGGAACTGATGGATCCTGCGTCAGAGAACACTATCAGAGGAGAACCAAAAAAGAAAAAAACTACATCGAGCGATTCAAAAGAAAATGTTGAAGTCTGATAAACCACAGCAATCTCACCTACTGATGTTTGAAACTCCTTATTTTGGAATAACGTAAAAAGCAATGGATGTTTCCGTTATCAGAGCGTCGGGGCAGTGCTCGGGGCGATCGAACAGAAGGAAGGAGTTGCAAGCCCCTCGCCCGAGACGCTTCCTTCTCCTGGCAGTGTGCTCGCTCCCACGCCCGTCTTCCAAAGGAAAAGGAATTCCTTTCCTAAAGGTGGAACCCTCCCCTAAAAGAAACTTTACGCCTGACAAACGTATGCCTCTTTGCTAAAACTCTCTCCTCCTGTTACCGAACTTTATTTCATGTTTTCCAGAATTTTTGCGTCTCTGATGAGGGACAGATTCTCCTGTTGGAGTAAATCACCTTTGCAGGGTCATTTTTGTACTTTGTGTGAAGGAGCCTATATGCTTGGATAGTTATCTGGTTTTATAGTGATAAAGTTAAAACAAAAATAATTGAGGAATCCAGGTGAGGAAAAAAAAATGACCCTGTGGTTAATAAACTATACCAGGTGTCAGGATCTGTGGTTCTGTTTCTCCGTCTTTTTTAAATGGCTCAACATCCCACATGGACCAACTGGGGCTCACGGAAGACTGTTTTGCACAAGAGATCTAGGCCACTGTTTGGAGAGAGAATAACTAAGTTTTGCGACGACAAGCTCCCCTACCCCTTGGACACAAGCTAAGTCCCCTCAACCGAAACGAGGGGCGAATGCTGGAAGGGCAGATGCCCCACGCACCCCACGCTGCCCGGCCGGGCACGCCAGGAACACGCTGCGCTGGTCCCCGCCACATACTCCCTGAAAAAACCCATCCTGCTCACCACCCGCAACTTCTTACCACTTTGTAACCAGAAATGTGCTGCAGTGGGAGGGAATGTCGCAGCTCTGCCACGTGGAGACCCCCAGGATAGCTCCCACCTGCAAGCGCTCGTTAGCCCGGGCGGCACGGCATCGGTTCAGACCCCAGAGCACCCATTCGGGATTCACTCTGCATGCCTAAAGCGTTTCTGTAGAACATCAAGCTTTGTGCAGAAAATCCTGAGAAAAATTTAAGTAGTCTCTTTTCATTTATTCACCCATAATTTTTTTCGTATGTCTCACCCTAGGGAATTATTGAGCTGTCTGTTAGAGGTGATAGCTCATTGCATCCCGTAAAAGATGGGCAAATGAAGTGGTAGAGCATGCAAAAAAGGATGAAGTGGTTTCAGGAGATGGAATAACACTATCTTTTTATGGCAATATTAGATTTAAAATAAGATTTAGAAAGCAAAAGGGGCAGAAGGGGTTTGGACAATACCATGACAAACCAGCACCTGCTCCTTGATGGGGTACATCTACCATGTATCACTTCAGCTTGGTGATGGCAAGGATGCTGAATAAAGAACAAAATCCAAGCGCCAGATTCATTTCCAGAATGTTTTGTTGTTGTTGTTGTATATGCCATTAAGGAATTACTTGCTAGGAGCAACGTATACAGGAAAACATTCGAAGCACAATCCTTATTCTTTTATGATTCAGCTAAGTTGTTTCCAGTAAATAAGAGAAGTCAAGAATAACTTTAATTACTCAGCTTCAGCAAGTTCTCCCATAAATGATGAGAGCTATCAACAAAAAGTATATACCGTAGGAGTAAAAAAAAAAAAAAAAAAAAAAAAAATCGTACTGAAGAGTCACAAAAAAACCACTTACGTTTAGAAAAAGAAGGAAAATTACCCTATGTGTTATTTTAGACTATATAAAGACGATGGTCATGAAAGGGTAGATTTATTCTCTCTCACATCTTTGATGACTTACCAAATGGATCACAGTCAAAGGCAGAACAGTGATGCTTGGCAAAGCTCATTCTCTTAATGCTACCCATTTTTTCTTCCATTAAGACTTGAACAAATAACATTTCTAAGATTATCAGAAAATACTGAACTGTTAAGACAACTGGTTCATCATTCCACCAAAACAAAAAGTATACTTCTTCAATCTGCAAATGTTTCATTTCATAACAGAAAAATAATTTATAAAAAGACAAAGCTGCACGCCAAACAAAAGCTAATGCAAGTCAGCAAGTCTCAATACGGCAATGCTAAGATGAATGGTTTGTCCCTTTTGTATTATTTATTGTGCCTTTGTATCTATGAATTCCAAACTATCTATTATGAGAGCTGGTGCCCACACTCAATTTATATAATATTGTGACAGTCAGTTGTTTCCATCATTCCTAAAAGCCACTTCAACTGAAGCTGATGTTAATGCACTAATATCAAAGTTAGGATTTATGCTACCTCCCACATCTACTGTAATTGTGTATGAAAGGGAAGGCACTATGCTATGGAATTACTTTTGCTCACTTTTTCAAGCAAACAAGACCTTGAATTGCTAATTGTTAAGACTATGCGTTTTAGATAATTGCTGCTTACGGTATTTGAAGTGTAAGTGATTGTTAAATGCGCTGTTTGGCTAATGCCCAGAAAGCCAACGTGATATCATGGATAATTATAGACAGTTTAATTGCTTCAGGTCTTTTAATTGGCAAAGTACACAGATGATGAGACAAGATGAAACCGAAAGGTCTGCTGAGCCAAGGAGGCCTCCAAAATTGCATGCCACGAGTTGACCCTCTGTATTTGGGGTTCATTCCTTAGGGACCAAAGTAAGATAAAAGGAGATGACATTGTTTTGAAGAGAAGGACCCAACCTGTCCTACCTTTACAGCTAGTCTTTGCTTGTGACAAACTCCTCTGCTTGCCTGCCAAAAGCTGCCTCCTATATTCTTTTCAGCCCTAGGCGTTATGCAGACGTGAATTCCTGCAGAGACGTTGTCACCGCACCTTGTATTACCCCGTCTGGCGCGCCGGCTCGCTTCATCGGGTAGGAAAGGTTCCCAAAAAGTATGGCTTTGAGTCACGGCCGTGGTTAGATGGGGAAAAGCAAGAACCTTTGTATTCGTGCCTGCACATTGTCCTAGACGGCAATAGGTTTTGCTTAAGAATTACAGAATTTGGCTCTTGAAATAAGTCCAGCCAGCAGATGGAGTGAATTAGCCTTTAGGATTTGGGTAACTGTTCCAGAACTCGTGACAATTCATGAATCTCCCATCCCCAAAAGTTATTAGAGAAATTTAAAGCTCGTGAAATAGGTCAGATTGGCAGATGAAAATACGAGTCCTCCTTTCACAGAGAATTAACTGTGCAAAAATTCCTCATACTGGTTTGCACGTCTCTCTCATTTCTGAGTTCTTCTCTCCAGTGGCTAAAGGGTGGCACTTTGAAAATACTATTCTGCTGATAAAATATATTGCTGGACTTCCTGAGCAATAGCCTTTAGTCACCCAGAGCAGAAACTTGGCACCGAAGTAACAGGAAGCACATCGGTTTCCCAAGCATGAGAGCCTGATGCATGTGTCTCCGCTCGACTGCGTGGCAATGGATCACTTTAAAAATTTTATTTCCTATGTAGTTTAAAAAAGTACCTGATGATTATTTCAATTTATAAATATTTTTCCAGGATCCGTTTCAGTTTGCCATTGATCACCACAGAGAGACACACACACCAAACTAATCACGGAGCTAATTTGCATTGTCATACCTTGAGACTTACAACGAAGGAACGCGTTCAGGGTAGATGAAAACGTTACCAACTGCATGAGGGTATCTTATACAAGCTTTACACTGTGATAAATGGCCATACAAAAGCAACACAGAGGATCAGCAGGTCAACAGTCTCTTATAGGTAGGTTCATCTACTGCTCTTAATCCTAAAGTGTCTGAAGGCACTGGAAGCCTCCACGCAGCTATGATGCACAGGAGCCATGTGAGGGGAGGGCAGGACTACAGAGGGGAAGAAAAAAAAAAAGAAGAAAAAAAAAAAAAAAAGAGGTGTGTGAAAGGTATATAAACCAAACACAAAATATTTCAAAGCAATGCCCTCAAACCCAAGCAGTGACCTGCAGGAGCAACTGCAAGACAGCCACGTATGGGATTGCAGGTGCAGGAGGAAACATCCAGGAGGGATCAGAGAATAAGGTTGGAAAAGACCTCGAAGATCATAAAGTCCGACCATCAACCCAACACCACTATGCCCACTAAACCATGTCCTGAAATGCCACGTCTACACATTTTTTTGAATACTTAGGGATGGACTAAGGGATAATACTAATCCCTAATACTTAGGGATGTGACTGCCTGAAGCAGCAAAGGGGACTTATAGGGGTGATGAGCCCAAGGGTCTGGTCTGGCACCTGAATCAGAGGGAAGACTGCTGTAAATCCTAGAAAGGAAAACCTGGCCTCTGTTTTCAACAAAATGTGGATGGACACTAATTAAGGCAGGCAGTCTATTGGCGCAAACTCTCAAACGTGCTTTCCATTGAAATTTCAGTCATGCAAATGCTGGTGGACATCAGAAACGTTTAGTTTTTTAAAACTTCGAAGTGATATTTTTATTTAAGGAATACCTGGTTGAATTGCACGATCCCCAATAGCGTTACAAAGATGACCGTGTTGCTCAGAATGAGCCCATTGCTGAGATCTTACACTTGCTACTGTCATTTCACGTTTTGCAGTATTTCTGCTGTGACGTCCCTGTCATCACTTCATTATAAGAGCGGCTCTTCAGGAAGATAGTAAAAGATGCTGCAGGTTTGGGTCCTGAAGTAATCTACTCTTTGTTTTTGAGAGGCGAGATCTCCCTGTGACCTTGTTTCTACTTCTGAAAAATTGATTCATCCACTTTTCTCAGAATACGACCAAGATTTAATTCTAGTATCTATAAATTTAAGATCTTTGAAGTATTGAGTCCTCTTAGAGAATCATAACTTTGTAAGTTTGTCCTAGCTAAAACATCTACCAAAAAACCCCCATTGCCAGAATATCAGAGAAATTATTACAGACCTGCGTTACACTAAACTGGTTTAAGCACTGCCAAAAAGCTGCAAGAATTTTCCATAACTGCCTCTGAACACCTTTTCGTCTTCGGCAGGTGGCCTATAAATGGTTACAAATATGTATTTTTTGTTTATTCCTTATTTACCTGGGATTCAGCAGTGCCCTTCCCACGGGTGCACTTTGGGGAGCATTCCCCACGCCGGCGCAGCCGGAGCGGAGGGGTGCCGGTGGCCGCGGGTCGGACGTGGCAGCTGCCCGCAACGTCACCGCTTCCTCTGCGCTGAGGGGGCATCACCGCAGCGGCGCGACACGAACAAATCCACATACGCACCCGGCAGTTAGTGCACCCAGCAGCACGCACGCAAAAAGACAACCCTAATCTGAAGTTTGGAGTAATTTAGAAGTCTCTGGGTTTTTTCACGTGAGATAGCATCCATCATTTCAGATCTCTGAACAGTTCTGGTTTTAAAATATTATTGTTTTAAAAACTTTACTCTAGAGTTTGTGCTCAGTTTTGCCCAGGTTAATGGCTTGCAGAGACTGCAAACATGAGGGGGAAAAAAAAAGACCAATACAGACAAAACAGCTTATATTAATTTTTAAAATATATATGGATGTATACACATAGGTACACACATATATATTTTTTGAACTAATTCAGATCCCAGAAAGTTTTCTGAAACCATCTTCTCGCTCCAGTAGCGTTGTGGTTTAACCCCAGCCAGCAACCAAGCCACACGCAGCCGCTCGCTCGCTCGACCCTGGCGGGGGGGGGGGGCGGACAGGAGGAATCAGAAGGGTAAAAGTGAGAAAACTCGTGGGTCGAGATAAAGGCAGTTTAATAGCAAAAGCAAAAGCTGCACACGCAAGCAGAGCAAAACAAGGAATCCATTCACATCCCCCTTTCCTCCTTCTCCCCCAGCTCTGTAGGCTGAGCGTGACCCCATATGGTCTGGGACATCCCTTTGGGCAGCGGGGGCAGCTGTCCCGGCCGTGTCCCCTCCCAACTGCTTGTGCCCCCCAGCCTCCCCGCTGGTGGGGCGAGGAGCAGAAGAGGCCTTGACCCTGTGTCAGCCCTGCTCAGCAATAACGAGAACATCCCTGTGTTATCAACACTGTTTCCAGCACAAATCCAAACCACAGCCCCATACCAGCTACTATGAAGAAAATTAACTCTATCCCAGCCAAAACCCACACAAGTAGCCATTGCAAATGTTTGTATTGCAGAATATTGCTTTGTAGAGAAAAACAAATACATTGAATCAGAGAGTCAAGATACGGTTGGACAGGCTGCTAAGTAATCTCATCTCTGCTCCCTTTCCCACAAAAGGTTGGGCAGGATGATCTTTGGAGGTCCCTTCCAACCTGGGCTGTTCTATTGTTCTTTCACCATTGTCAGTGCCCAGGACCTCTTCGGGGTTCACCAAGTCCCCAAGCCCATGACAGCTTGGCCAGCCTGACACAGTGCTTCCAGGAGCCTCCATCCTTCCTTTCCAACCACACCTATCCATCTCCTACCCGAAATTTTATATGTCTTCACAATGGCCGCATCAGTACGGATGCAAGAGGAGATCCCTGCTCTGTGCTAACCCGAAGACTTTCATTTCATACGTGCCACCACAGCCAACGTGGGCTGAGCCTGAATTTGAATGGCACCTTGGCAGTCGCTTAGTTCTCCCGATGACATCCTAATGGCATCTACTTTATGCAAAACTGCAGAAATTAGAGCTGAAGATACATTAGGTAAATTATGTTGAATTACTGGAATGGGATAGATGGAAATAACAGGCTTCGCATTTCTTGTCATACTGCACTTCTGATGAGTCACAGGAATGTTGGAATATCATGTTCTGCGAAAATGACAACAAAGAAAAGGGAACAAAGAGTTATCCCGCTTCAAAAAAGAAATCCTAGGAGACTTTGAAATACAGTGAATCTATGACCGTTTTTCAAATCACTGTTCCCCAAATGCCTGAATTATCTCCAGCTATGATGAATTATATCTTCTTTCCACCCTTTCACTGAAAATATCCAAGCAACAGACCTGTCACCACCTCCTTGAGAGAACATCCTACGGTTCTGTAAATCTCACTCTCAGAAAACTTTCTCCATTGTCATGTTTTCTTAATTATATTTTCACCTTTCACTCAGTTATACTCCTCTTTGTACAAGTCTAAATGGATCCTTTTCCAGCTTGCAGCTTTTCTCTGAGGGCTCTTGTCCTTTTGATTTTCAAAGGGGCTGCTACTCCCTGCGCAGTTTTACGTGTGAAATCCTGGAAGATGATGGGGTTTTGCAGGTGTAACTAAGAGAAGAATTTGTCCTGTGGATTCTTTATTACTGATGGAAATGTAGAAGCCAGAAAGATCACAGCATGAGTTTCAGAGCTCACGTAGTGTTGGCAAAGCTAACAGCTAGGAGAATGAAAAATACCTTTTCCTTGTAAACTGAACAGATTGAGGAACAATAAAGCATGAAATCACACACTGTACCACTTACAGACGTTTCTTAGAAGCACATTTTGATATAAAATACAATATAGCTATTTTTCAATTGTCCTAGCCTGGACATTTTGTTTACAGCCAACGATACACGGAAGATTTTGAGCCTCGTTCACTTTGCCTACAACCATCTGCGGCAAAGCTGAAATTCTTTTCTTCACCTTAAAGCTGATTTCCTATGGAGGCACTGGTGCTTTAAACCTGATGGCAGAAAGCCAGGCTCCGTACAGATGCTAGACCCATTATTTAGAGATGAAAAGAAGGTACGTTTGCCTGGTAGGTTTAGGCTCACCTTAACCTGCTTGTATTTGGATTGCTCAGTTCTCAGACCCAGACTTAAGCCTCTTGACCCTGGATTTGCAAACCCTTTGCTACCCCAGGATCAGAAACTTCTCTCTACAAGTAGAAAGCTTAAACGTTGCATATTTCAGGTATCTCCAGGCTGCTTTTGCTGTGAGTTTTCACAGCTTTTTTCCAAATACACTTACCCTGAGACACCACCCACTTCCCAGCCTCACCAGAGCTCATCTTCCACTTCGCAGGTTGTCAAGTGACTGCTCAGAGACTTGAAAAGAAAAAAAACCCCAACAGTCTCCACAGAGTTTTAATATAAATGTTAGCGAGTAGCTAAGAATTAGCAATGATCTATGGTTATGCAAAAGACAATGAGAATTAACCCTTATGGAGGCTGAGAAAGCTTCATAAAACATCACTTCTCTAGATCTTTTCCTGCCCACTGCTTCTTATTTAACCTTGGTTCCTACAACCACTAAGTCTGCTCATGCAGCAATTAGTCAAAAGCGAGCGGACTGATTCTGCATTAACCACACCCAGCACGTACTAAACGACATTGCAGATCATTTGTAATAGCTTCATTACATATCTGAATTTCTGCTCGAATTCAGACAACAGTGAGAAACTGGGTTATTTGTGAGGCCAAATGGAGAACTGCCTGACTTGGTGGTGGCCCTGGACCAAGGGTTCAGGCACACGCTGAAGGAGGCGGCGGCTGAATCTCACCCTCCAGCCTTCCCTCATCTGGAGCTTCTGGACACCACGCTTAACCCTGGCATAAACCTGGCATCTCCCACCGAAACACAACCCTGTGGTTACACGGCACTAGTCTGAGGACTAAGCACAATACACCTCCTGGTCTCTTTTTTCTGCAATATGTAAAGATCTTGTAATTTGGTAGTGTGCATCTAAAGGAAGGATTCAAAGGTGCAGCAAAGACTTAAACATAGTTAATGAAGATTTTTTCAGGCAACAGAGCTGGTGAACATGACTCTGACAATCTCGGGACAGTAATTCCAGTTCCACCATCAACTACTACTAGTTTATTTAAAAAGTAAAATTAAAAAAAAAGAATAACCGAGTAAAAGCACCAAAGAGATTACGTCATATAAATAGATTACGGCTGATTGCCTGTTTATGATCCTTTACATTAAGAAAACATAGCTGTTAATGTATGCCTGCGATAGAGAAAATTGGCAATGATTCAATATACATTGATAGAACTGATAGTGTCATCTATAGGAAGGAAAGTGGGGTATTACCAGGGTATCAAAGGTAAAGTACTCTGAAATATATAAATTACAGCTTGATGTAAAGAGATTCCACCCAGAAAATATCATCTATCAGATTAAAAAGTAATCTTGGAGACAAAACAGAGGGTTGATAGAGGCTGGGGAGATATGGCCAGGGAAGGGCTCCCGCCAGAGCCCGCAGCGCGGACACGTGCAGGCACTGCTGGTACAGCTTCCCTGGCAGATTTCACCCAGCACCTGCATCATTTGCTGTGGACACTGAAGGGAAAGTATTGAGTTCTGTTACCAGGAAGTTAATTCCCTTAAAATCAAACATCTCGCAACCGCTC
>NW_010545729.1:10866-22582 GCF_000687285.1 Phaethon lepturus
CCGGCCCAGCTCTCCCCCTGGTGGGTCAGACGTGGGGCAAGGCAGAGAGGAAGAGAGGAGGGGTGTGATGTTAAATACAGTGGACAAGCGTGGCCAGAACACCACCTCAGCTCCTATTCTGACCCATCGAAGCTCTCACCACAGCAGCACCAAAACCCACGGCTCCTATATGTGTCTAAGAACATAACACACCAAATACCCTCAGAAAATTACATGGGCAAGACCAAGCCGATAAAGGACAGACACTCAACCTATTAGTGAGAAAATATTCTTTGCAAAACAGCTTCTACACCTCTAAACTCTTGCCCTTGATTCTAATAAGATAACTAAAAATGCCTTTAAAAGATTGTCTCGTCAGCTACAACTCGTCAGTTTGAAGGACTCAAACGCTGCCTTCAGCAAACTGAACTCTTACCCCCAACCTGCACTTCCCTTGAACGGTGCCGTTTTAAAACCTAAAGAAGAAAAAGGGAACACAATTGGGTTTTTTCTTTCTTCCTTTCTTTTTCTCAATTTCAGTAGTTCTAATGAAAGCTGTAACTTCTGCCGACAAACTGCGTCTAAAAATCTACACAGAGCACTTCACCGCCTGCGAGAGAGGCAGACTGTCCGATACCGATGAAGAACAGGACATACCTTCATGACTCAACTGCTGCAAATTCTTTAATAAATGGGATTGGAGAGGCTTTTTTTGTTGTTGTTGTTTTTCAACATGCTGGAGTAATGTCAGGAATGTCAGGACTAGTCTGAAGATAAAGATAATTTGATTGACTTAGAAATACAGCAATAATATCTGAAACTACCGTATGAAAACCAAACAATGTCAACAGAAGGAGAAAAAATTGGTAACAGAAGTACAAGAAGATCACAGAAGACGTGAGGTTTAGATGTCAAAGATCTCTACAGACCACCACAGATAAGTTCGGAAAGAGCTACAGAGGACTAGTTTAAGCAGTTTTCTGTAAATAGGCACCACTTTAAAAAAGAGGATAATTATTGAACAGCGACTGTAACATTGTAATCACTAAGGCTGATACAACAAAAATATAAAGATGAAGCTTTAGGTGTGGCAAAAAAAGTGACAATTATTTAAATCAAGGCGGCGAGACTGCAATTAAAAAAGCTGAGCGCAACGTCTCTGGATATAAACAGACTGATGAGAGGAAATAAGAAAAAACCTACCATGGAAAAGTAACTTTGCAATATAGAGAGGCAACATGAAAAGCTTGCATTAATTTTTGGAAAAGGAGGTAACATAAGAGCTGAGTACAACTGTTTGTGTAAGTCAAATGCAACACAATTAGCACAGAAGTTAACATTAGTTCTATGATCTATATAACACTTAAGCTTGCTTAATTTAACAAATTATTTTTAAGACATTTATTCTACTCTTCAGGCTGAGACGAGTAGAAATAAAAAGAAAAAAAAAATAGGTGTAGCAGAAAGGTGCCCATCACTGGTAACAGGAAGAGGGGAAGAAAGATAATACAGAAGTAAAGGGAAAGCAGAAAAACACTTTTTTTTTTTTTTTTTTTAATTTTCTTTAAGAGACACAAGCAAACCAAAAACCCAAACTAAAGCAAGCTGAAAAAGTCGCTTGGTAACAGGAGTAAAAAGCACAGAATAAAGGAATGCAGAAAGACATCCAAAAGCAAAAACCTGGCTATGCGTCGGTGCGCAGTAAAGCTGAAGAGCTGCGTCGGGCAGAGCAATGCTCTAATCTGGCCCTGGGCAGCTGCACAGACCCGCATCAGTGCTGGGCATGACGTCCCCAATTAGGTTAGGAAGAGGAAATGCAGATGGCTAGGGTATGATAGTTATGAGAACGTACCACTGAATAACACTGGAGACAAATAATTGCAGGACCTTTTGCCTGGGCCGACCAGTTCCGCCCGTCAGATTTATCTGAACCTCTCCCACAAAAAAGTCAACTTCAGACTAAATTTCAAAGCAGCAGTGGCTTCTTGCTGGAAACTTTTCATAACTGTTAATTAGGGTTATCTGGTTTGTTATGATTAACATTGGGTGATGCTTTGATAATTTATCTCCTTGATGAGAAACAAGGATGTGAAGGAGGCTCGTTCTAGCTCCAGATCTGTATGACCGGGGAGATGGGAGAGCCAGTCCCGACACCTTTCGCGGGACAACAGACAAAGCCACCGAGCCTTTCACAAGCTTCTTCCCACTGTCATTAAGGGCAGTGCAAATTTTGCAATTCACAGGCAGAACACCGCTGTAAGAGGGGCCGATTAAGATTGAATGAGAGTACTAAAGACAGGGGAAGGTTCAACCATCAGACATGCTCCATCTTATCAAGACATCCGCAGGTCCATTTGGATTACACGATAACCGATGGTACGTAGTCCAGCTTCTGCCTAAGAGGCGTTAAGTACGTCAGAGTTAGGGATAAAAAAATACCACTGAAGGGACACTCGAGGAATAAATAGTTTGGTTTGTCTTTGTTCTGAAACAATATGGTCACTGGACCAGCAGCGGCGAAGCATGACGCTCCATATCGGTGATGAGCAAAATCCACAGAGGGGTACCCATCTTCATCTTAGCTGAGTAACTGATGGTGGGAAACGAAGCTTTACGTCTTCATGCACATTTGAAGTGGCTCAATTATTGTTTCTATTTGCACAGTATTTAGGGACTCCAGTCATTAACTAGGTGTGCTAGGCGAAGTGTGAACACAAAAGGAAAGACAGTCCCTCTCCTGATCAGCTGTCATTTTTACAGAAGGGACAAAACGGAGTAAAGAAAAAAAATTCACACACATAGAAGTGATCCACGGAACAGGGAAACAGATTTTGTCAGTATAACAAACAAATCCTTTTTATAAATACAAATTTACCATTGCTAAACCATATAACATGAAACACATATGTTGCCTCACTTCATTATGTAACAGCTATTTAAAAAAAAAAAATCATGTGACCCATGCTTTAAAATAATAGATTTCAAACTACTCATCTGAAGTAATGCAATACTAACAGAAACGAGAATAGAAACAAGAACTGAATGTTTTTTGAGGTAGCAAATATATCTAGCATAGTCTTAGTAATTGAGCACTTAGGAAAGATTATGGCTGGAAGAAAGGACCTGAAAACGGCCGCTGTCACTTCAGTTCTCATTCCTGTCAAGGGCTGGTAACGCTCAGGGGCTAGAGGCACGGCAGGGGTGTGCTGCCTACGCAGGTGTAATATCCAGAGGGCACACAGGCGAAAAGACCTAAGACCCCCGCTCATATTGAAGGCCAAGTGCAGAAGAAAACAGCAAGCATGCTATTTTTCAAACAAGTAAAAATCAATAGTTACCAACTACTTCAGATCATAACATCGTGCCTTGGCTTTCCTCATTTCCTCACCCTCCAAAATCTGAATTCTCTTGCATTTACGTTTCTGTGAAATAACCATTTTCTATTAACGTAGTGAAATTGAGTTCTTATTTCAAACAACATGAATTTCAACCATCCTCAAACTCTAGCCTTCCAGACGTCCATGTCTTTATCTCCCTGCTTCCAGGGACACAGTAAGAATAGAATTCATCTGAACAAGAGAGTGGCAGATTTCAGGGTTGTTTTGCTCGCTAGAATTACTCCTGGTTCCCAAGAACGCCACTGATTATCAGAACAACTTTTTTTGAGATTTCCCTTAAATATACTTTCCCTTAATGTCACATAAAGTCTTTGAATGTCAAAATGTGCTTTATTAATAGAAAAAAAAAATCGCTAAGAACATTCAAGTTCCCCAAGTGATGAATGCCCCCTTCGACCCGAGCGTGGCACACCTGCAATAATTGCTGCAGAGATTAGCAAGCCTTTCCTATGCTCCGATGGCTCCGCGGAGCGTTGGTTTAGTGCATCGAAGTGCATGTAATAGATTGAATTCCCTGCTGTTTTCTGCAGACAGCCAATATCAAGCTACCTGCGCACACGATGCTTTTGACCTTGCCCATAACAATATCTGAACTGATGGACTGAGTCACTTTCAAATCATAAAACTTTGCAACAAAAAGCCAGACACTCCGCTCTCCAAAGAGCATTAGTAAATTTACAGTAGGATTATTTTAATTGGCCTCTTAAACCTATACTATTTACTTGAAATGCCTCTATCCCAGTTACCCCAGCTCTACTGGAAATGAGGAGTGGGAAGGTACCACAAACAATTTCTTCAGATAAAAAAAAAAAAAAAATTGCAAAGCAAAATTTACTTTTTGCAAGACAAAATTTTTAGCCCAAATAACAAAATTCATAGTTGGTGCCAAATTGATAGCTTCAGCCTAAACTGGACCAAAATATACTCACACATCACCCACAGTTAAACACCTTTCAGTGTTCTAAGTGTCTGATGCAGACTGTGCTTCTGTTCAAAAGGAGATGGGAGCTACGTGGGCTGCTGGAATTTCTGTCAGCGTATTGTCTTCAGAAGTCCTTCGATAGCTTTAAGACAGAGTATTTCAAGCCAGGCATTCAGATACAGTAGTCAAAGAAAACGTGCTATTTTTTTTACAAGATGGCATGTTTGACTATCATACCTGTATACAACTTCTACTCTGCTCACCTTTATAAAAATGAGTTGGAATAAGCTTATTCAGAAACATTCTCTCCTCATTTTTCATTTTCCACCTGTAAAAAGTCTTCTAAATGGAAGTTGTTATTATTTGCTTTATAATTTGTAACTTCTAAAATTCCTCATGGTGAATAAGGAAAATTTATTTTCCATTTAACATTATTGTGTCTTAGCTGACATTGCCTTTTGAGAACAGTATTTCCTAAAGAAAACTGCCTAAAATAATTAAAAATAATTTAAAAAAAAAAAATCCTTCGATGGACGATTGAATTGCAGGTGAGATTACTACAGTAGGGTTTTATGCAAAAATAGGTTTGTGATCCTTTATTGGGTTTCTTATAGCGCTTAAAATCAGGCAGAGCGAGGCGGCGGCGCATCGACGTACCCGCACGCGTTGATCTCACAGTTCCGCACGTACCCGCTATTGCGCTTCTCGCGGAGCGGAGGCACGGCAGGCTGCGCCGGGGCTCAGCGGACGGCACCGTTTCTCCCGCTCAGCCTCACCAGAACTCTTTGAAAATTAACTTTTAACTTCTCCTCTCCTCGCCAGTGGCCCCCGGCCCAAGCGAGCGGCCCTCGGTGGGTGGCACCTGCCCAGCAAGGCCGCCCGAGGCTCGGTGACACGTTGGGACATCCCACATATACTTGCCCCGTAAGGACGAGTGGATCCCCCCACCAGCCCAAAGGCAGGGCACGGCCCATTTGCGGTCCACACGAACAACCGATACACAGCGAAACGGCACTGGCGAAGAGGTGCCGTCACTGAACAGAACTCCTGATCTCTTCCTTATGTCGTGATCAGAACCTTCAACAATTTTCCTTATGCTCAGAAAGAAAAAAAAAGCCATGAAAACTACTTTTTCCCCCCCTCCTGAGTTGTTTTTTTTTTACAGCAGGTAACATTGGGGTTTGCATAAAGCCCAGCTTTACACCTCCATCACTCCACGCGCTGACACAAAACGCAGCAGAGTGGTAAGCGGTGGGTATTTATGAGACCAAATGCATGTTACCAGACCTAAATCACTAGGAACACCTGGGGGAAAAAAAAAAAAAAAAAAAGGCAGACAAGTACTCATCTGGGCTGCTCTTCCAAATGTTTCATCACTTCTACCAATTCCCTAGACCCAGCGCAGGAGATCCACCACGCGCGCAACCACGTACAGAGCAACTGCAGGCACCACGCAAACCAGCTGCTTTGGAAGGTCAGGTAAATGCAGTGGCAAAAATTTCACAAATTTTTTTCTTATTTAGTACTTGAAAATGATGGCATGGCCTTGATGATGTGGCAAATGCAGTACTTGGGTGCCTTGGCGAAAGAGTTGCGTACGTATGGAAGCTATATGTGAAATTAATATCCAAAACCATGCAAATGTGAGTACTTTCGCTATCCAAATTTTCTGTTAAAGCTGCGCAGACTAACAAGGTTTGACCTATATTAACTTAAACAACCATATTCCTAAAACCTATACCAAAATTTATTTGGCATGGGTTTTTAAACCTCCGTAAATACATGAAGATGCTGAAGACAATTCCCTCCCATTAGAGCTACAAAGAAAGTGTTAATACCTCTTTTTCCCCTGAATGATAATCCTGCTCCTTGTAGATTCTTTTGCTGAGATTGCATCTCACTTGCTTTCAGTATTAAGCCTACGTAATTTTCTTAACCATGGGGTATCCATTTATCAGATTTGATGCCGATACCTTTTAGTTGCCTCAGCTGGGAAAAAAGGCTTCTTTTAGAAAAAGGTTATTTAAATGTGACTGTGAATAACTAGAAAAAAAAGACACCTAAAGCTATCAATAGATCTAATGCAATAAAATTCAGTGACATCTGGAAATACATTAGGGTAAGTCAATAGCCTAAACCAAGGCATTATTAGCTGTATCTAGCAATTCATGCTAGTCCCCATTATTTTACTCGCAATCATTTAGTAGAGCCTCTAATGAAAAAAGGCCAAGAGAGAAGTACTTTTAATTCCACAAAATAAAGACATGAAAGTTATTATGCTTTCTTTTATTCCTAGTCCAATAAAATAATTGCTCGTGTTCATTGATGCTGTTTTAGTGGAGAAAATTAACTTGTGGAAAATTCATTAACAAAACTGCATTGGTGTGCTAGCATGGCCACCACAAATGACCACTACAGACTGCTAGTAAGAAGGGAAGAAAGATAACAGCCAAATAAAATCCTTACTTTTAATGAAACCATCACATTAAAGGCCATCCATTTGACTATTAAGGGTAGGTTTCTTTATATTTTTTTTAAATTGTAAAATAAATAGCATACTGGAATAAAAGGAAAAAATCTCCCGATAATGAGACACATGCACCATTAGACTGTTGGCCATCTTAGCCCTGGTGTAATTCCGCTGTCCTTCTCCTGAACTTTATTTTAATAAACATGTGCACTTTGCAATATATTATGTAAATCAAATTCTTGGTATTAGGGACACTGCACATTTCAGTGCATCTGCTAGCATAGGTTAATTATCTTTATATAATTTGAATGGTTAGATCATCACTTGGATGAAATCACGCTATCAATTCCCAGGACAACATGATTTCATCACTTGTTTTTCTTAAAAGAACGCTGGCTCCTCCGTGGCCAGAGGTACGACGTTTCCAAGGCCGTCAGGAAAGGTGTTCAGGGACCCTCCCCTGAAGTTACACCCCTGAACAAGGCAGCTTATCCTACGCTTTCAAGAACTCGTTTGCCTCTGACCTTGAACAAAGACAACACAGCCGCCCGCTCTGTGCCGGTGGTGAATCCCTCCGGCCTTGCTAGTATCCGTGTGGTCCCTCATCCCGCCGCACGCAGGAGGAAGGTTAAATGCCCCTGGAGGAATGACTATTCTTGGTAACCCAATTCCCCGCAGGTCCCCAGTGCAGTTAGAGAGCTGACAGAAGACTGGGCAAGGTGTTCAAGTCTTTGAGGGGTCCTTCAGCTGGGCTCAGGTCCCGGAATAAGCGCAGTTTAACACTACGCATTTTCCCTGAAAAACCATAGAGGACTCATGGGCCAGAGACACAACGGGTTCTGCAGGCTCGTCACATCTGAAAGCATCTTCAGGGCTTGAACGGTGGCAGAGCGCTGTCCCTGCGCCTGGCAGCAGGGACGTCAGGGAGAAAGAGTGAAGGGCAGAGGATGCACAAGGCGTTGGGTACAGAGGCGGCCTTGGAACGAAAATGCTAGAGAAAGGTAAAAAAGCGTAACAGTCAATTTAAGGAAGAAATTGAATTATCCCAGGAAAGGGAACCAAGAACGACAATAGAACCAGTCACCGCACGCTATAAGCCACATAATTTAATCCTAGAAGCGGTAGGATTTGAAGATTCCTAGCACAGTCTTCTATGAATTTGAACTCCTATGGGACCTGAGGGCGGGACGGGGGGGAACACCACAAAAACCAAACAAATCCAACAACTATTTGGGGGGTGAAATAACCAGGCATCCCTCCTGAGCCAGGCTGTCGCTTACTTTTGCATCCGCTGAAGGCGGATTTTGCTTCACGCTTGAGCAGAGGTCCGCACTCGTGCCAAAGTCCACGCAAAGTCCGGACTCAAAAGCGGGCGAGGGACAACGCTGCAGGAGCCCGGGCCGCCTCCAGCACCGCCTCGGGGCTGTTGAGGAGCTGATGGGAAGCACACGAACCAGGACCTGCTCACGCTCCGGGGTGGCTTTTGGCTTAGCGAGAGCGGGTACGTGACCCCAGCCCCCCGAGACTGCGTGCTCAGCACAGCCAGGACTGCGACCGCGTCCGTGACTCGTTCAGAAGGACGTCAGCGTTCTTCATTTTCCTCCATGCCCAGAGATCTCTGGGACAGGTATAAACACCACCTTTGTTGTTGATTCAGTTACATACATCTGGAGGGAAGTGATATTTAACATTTGCTACGAATATTCTTCGGAGCATTACAGTCAATTCACCTCCAGTATCTTCCCTTAGGAGTTCAGTTTCTATGCATCATGTGCAATCTACGTCTATGTGTTTTCACGTCACTAAAAACGCGTTTTAAAACTAAAGTTTGCAGAAAAGAATTTTAAATGCATTTTCAGCACGTATACCTTCCACAGGGTTGATTTTTTTTTTAAAAATTGGATTTGCGATTACTCAATTAGCAAAGAGAAATAATGAACGATAACCAAGAGAAACTGTGCACTGCTATGAAAAATTGAATCAAGAATAAGTGATCTAGCAAGAGAGGTCACCGAGACATTTTGAATAAGTACATTTGAGATAATTGTTATGTGCTTTGAAGACATTCCGAGAAAAAGAGGCAAAATTAATCAGATACATTAAATTATGAATTATTAACTCAGCTCTATTAAATATCAAATAGAAAAGCTTTTTAGAATTAACCATGTTTTTAGAAAGTCTACTAACTACAGAGTAGGTTTCTTTGATTTAAAAATGATTTTTATTTACATTTGAAATGCAGGAGAGTCTCTCTGGGGCAAGCAAAGCTTTCCAGAAGTGGCGGATCACGTCTATGGACGCAGCTCACTCTGAAGCAACGTGAAGACCTTAATCCATTTACAATGAACCTTTGCAGATTGAAACTGGGATGGTACACATAAAAACAAAAGTTTTTAAGTACCTAAAGACGGAGGTATCAGACAGACTCACAAATTTACAAGTGCTGAAGGTCTGTTTTAAATACTACTGCTGCTGAGTCTGTCGATCCCCAGGTGAGGAGTGGCAGCTCCCGTACTGCTGCATTCATCCCAAACTGAACGCAGGACGGTCGTTTCGCATCTCCCACGACGCTTTTGGCTATTTCGGCTGGTTGATGCAAAAGTTTGTTTTAATAACGAATTCCTTGGCAAACTCAGCCTACACATGCAACGATGCCAGAGCTACTCATGAAACAAGTTGCCGGTGCCTTAAGTTAAATCAGTAATGCTGAATGAATAATGCTTGTTGCTGGCTGCCGATTTTTCCTGGCTAACAAGTAGTTCTCGTGTCATTTCCTGAACCACCAGCCCAGCTCCAGCCTCTCGGCACGATGAAACGCAAGACGCGTTCCTTCAGCAGAGAGGATGCGAACCCAACGCCGCGCAGTCCTGCAGAGCCGTAATCGTATCGCGGTCTCTCGTTCCCATGCCATCTATCGATGAGTTTTGCTTCTGTCTCTGCAGCTGCCAACAGATGTGGCGCAGCTCATATTTAGCGAGGCACCCACTGTTCTTCAACAGCGATAAAACGCACTTGAAACTTTCTGCCTTCCTATTTCTAAATGGTTCACAAGATTACAGCAGTAACAGGTTTTGACTGAAGGTAAGCACTACAGGTTTTGGTAGTTCTTTAAAAGTGATATTTCTATTAGAAGAAAATTTCCAATGGTTAAACACCTTATTTTTCTTATTTATTTTCATTTTTCAGAGTCAGCGACATCGAAAGGCAGATGACCAGCAGCATGCCGGTGCCTCAGCTGCCCCACACATTTCCAGGTCCCCGGCTCCTCTTGAGCACCAGCCCCGCGCTCCACCAGCACCTTGCCATACGGAAACCCTCCCGCAGACGTGCCTGTAATCTTTCTCCTTCAAAATTTAGAACACATTAGACACACTTTCCTCGCCCACTTGCTAGTTAACGCCGGTATTAAATAACTGACGGTTGCCCTCTGAATTTGCACCTTCGTTTTCCACACTGGATTCCCACGCACAGTTCAGCGGAGGGACGAGAGTGGTTGCGCAGCACTCCGGGCACTACGGCAAAACTTGCAGCAATTTTTATACAGTTTGATGATTCTGACATGATTTATTTTGTTCTTGGTGAGTTAACTGTATAATTACAAATTAGTGAATTCTTTTATACTAGAGGATTGTTTCATAAATTAGGTCACTGTCATTTAACATTACAATTTCTTTAACTAACGCATCCGATCGTTTGATCCGTTAACATTTCTACTCTACAATGTTTAATACACACTCTGAGTCATCACTGTGACACGACAAACAACAAAGCTCAACGTTTACCAAGCCAGAAAAATGCACTTTTTTCATCTTTCTCAAACCTGCTGGGTTTTACCTTACGACTGAAGCTTGCCCTGGATAAGGTACCTCTTTCCTAGTCATCAGCTAATCAGATTTTTTCATCATCCCCACTCTTCCCCTAAACATGCTTTCAAATTATTCTGCATCTGTCCTTGCCTCATATCCTCCAAACACTTCTATAGCAAGAAACCTTGTTCTGAAAGCTGTGCTCATCTAATCCGAGAAGATTTAAAAGCAAGTAATCCTGGATCGAGCCATACATCCAGTGATAACTAAACATCCATCTCTACGTTTCTAACCTAGACAAGGATAATTTACAGGCCAAAAGCTATTCCGTATTTATTTAGGGAAGACTTCAGAAGTTCAGTCACAGATAATTCAAAACCTGATTGAATTAACAAGTCAGTGAAGGCTACCTGCTTAGCTCTGGATGACAGCAAACACACAAATTTAAGTCAAATTACTGAAAACAGGGGAAGCTGCACACACACAGATGAGGACAAAACTTAGAACAAAATACCTCATACGCTTCAAATTATTTCCTATAGCTTTTCCATGCATAAAATTGTCATACTATTATCTTAGAGCAGGAAACAGTCAGGGGAAGGAAGGACCGCTCTCAATTCCAGTGAGTGAAGCCAAGGACATACATCAATTGCAGGCTCAGCGACACCAAAGCCTGCACTTCTTCATTGGCCCTTTGGACAGTGCAAGCCATACATGTTAGTCCGTAACTTTTCATTAAAAAAAAAACAAAACACCACAAACGTTTTCACACAGATATCTTGGGAAAATACCGCCAGTGTACCAAATTTCTGTTCACAGCTTATTCTGGTTAGCCTCTTGCACACACCAGGTACAGAGCAGACATCCCTAGCACTGGCCTTACATCTCCACTGTTTACCTTGCTTAACCTGAACTAATTTAGGCTGAGATATTATCTATAAACTTTTCAGCTGAGATTTGTTTCATTGCCTGTAATTGGATCAACTCTAATACCTTTTTTCCAGTACAACCGTACAGCTCCCAATGCATTTCTGTTTATTTACATTTTTGATGGATGGGGAAATAAAAAAAAACCACACACAACCCAACTGATAACTACTGCTTTCTTTTATAATGATAATAAACCACCATCATCTGCATT
>NW_010545729.1:22613-40673 GCF_000687285.1 Phaethon lepturus
ACATACACCAGATGACCATCAAGTTGCTGAGGAGAGGTGGGGACATACGAGCTTTGTACTGACCTTAGAAATGGGCTTCTGTCAAGTGATAACCGACTCCGAGTCTTTGGTCCAAAGCCTGTCTAACAAAACGAGAAACAAAATTCCTAATACTAAAAAGCTTGTTAAAATATTTCCACGAAGGCATTTTTCTTTCCATGGTTTAGCATATGATCTATAAACCGCGTTGCAAGGATCACAAGCAGTTGTGATGGCATCTATTTATTTATTTTGTGAGAAAGGCTCAGGAATTCAAAATAAATAGTACTGTAGATAAAATACCTCGTTTCAGTTTCTTTTCAGAGTCTAATGAAGTAGATGAAGTTTTCTGGCATTTCCACTGAATTATATAATCCTAGAGAAGACATTAACGGCTGCTCAAAAAATCTAATTAAATTTTAGAGCACTAGTAATGCAGCCATAAGGCCCATGTAATCCATTATCTACATTAATAAAAACTGAAGTCAAACAGTATCTATATAATAATAATGTATCTGGATTCAAGGTCACTTTAATTCCCCTACTCCCATATTTTTCTTTATTGTTACTATAAATATCATTATTTAATCAAAACTTCAGATTTACGTGTATTTGTTACCCTGAACTGTTCTCTTAATACACAGTATAGAAACAGGAATTAATTTAATTGTTTTTCTTAATTGTTTATTTTCTCACCTTCTACATAATATAACTCCTACTATTAGCATATAAAAGGGCAAGAAAATGGGAAAAGCTACATGTATTTCGCTATATATCTTAATGACAATCTAGACTCAATGCAACGCAACACAGGCACGACTCATCTCAAATCCAACTCTTTTCTTGCTTTCCATGCAAGAGGAAGAAGAAAGTGGATGCTATGGAAAGGAAACAAGGAATCAAAGCAGAAAGTTTAAAAAAGCTAACAGGAGCGCTGGCAGAGAGCTGCTCTTACCCTGGGAGGAGAGGCACAAGCTGCCCCTGAGCCTGCTCCTGGGGCAAGTGCGTCGCAGCCAGGGAGCGGAAAAGTAGCCACTGCTCGAAAATCACTATCAGCTAAACATCTGCGGTTGGCAATGCGAAATAGGAATTACTTACAAAAATAGGGAATTCCTAGAGCAATGAATGCCTTGTAGCTGATGGGCAAATACTCATTAAAATGCATTTTTTACTTAGAGGTACGCTGTGATGCCCAGTATTTATGAAAAAAGGCATTGGTTTTGCAGTACTGGTCTTGCCTTATGCTAAAGGGCACTCTACTTTCTGTAACTGCATTATATGCTCTTTATGTGTTTAACCCTGTTCTAGTCTTGGATGGTTTATCTGACTGAGGAAACCTGCAGTCACAACGCTTTGGAGTTCTTAGGATAACCCGAGTTGGGAGGAATTATCACCGTTGGTACTGGGCTGAGACGATCGTCTACTCTGCTTCAGCCAGGAATTGTGCCTCTCTCCTAAAGAGCAACATCATGAGCCGTGTGCGGCAATTCCCGACGCAAAACATAAAGTGAGGGCAGAGGGGCTGCTGGCCTGTCGTGGAGTACGGCACTGACCTCTTGGCTGCAAAACTAAGCCCACATAATGAAAGAGCAATGAAAAGCAGAGACCTTTTGTCAGACAATTTAAGAGTTTTCTACTACTTGGGTGAAGAAACTCATTCTATATCTTGCTAAGGACTTGGATTTTGCCTGGGCTGCTACTTCTGTGCTGTGATATTTGGATTTTATTTCCATCTAATATGTGTTCTCTTCAGATTCAAACAAATGGATTTTATTTTCCTACGTTGAATGGTAGCAATTACTGTGCATTTAAATAACATCTCTACCTACCGTGGTGTATTGTAAATGACAGGACAAATTGCAAAGGTAATTTTGGAGGAGTATCTTGAAGATGGGGGATTTACTTCAACAAACTTGGGTTTGATTCCTTTGGAAAGATTGAAAACAGTTGGAAAAACAGACAGCAGACAATCTCAAGCAGGATCATCTGCATTGCTTCTAAGCCCTTCTACAAACCTTTTTATTCTCATTACCGATAAGGGGTGAGACTGTACCAGCCACAGCAATATATAGTTAGGCTGCATTTCATGATCTCCCGGGCTGTTATCACATGGAAGTGCATTTTAAGAATCAAAACATCATCAAAATGCCACTCCTGAGATTATGCCACACACAAATCTACAGCATGCCAACAGTGTTTTAAATAAAGCTGAATATAACGGGGCATAGTCTGGCATGGAAGTGCATTTTAAGAATCAAAGTATAATCAAAATGCTGCTCTTAAGGTCACAGCAGTCTGAAAAGGGCGGCGGGAGGAAACGTTGGCACGAGATGCAGCACCCAGCTCCCCATGCAGGGCAGGGACCGGGCGGGGGTCCTTGCTTCGCCCTCCCGGCAGCTGTAACACAAACAGCTCTGCAGGTGCCTAAAGAGTGGAAATAGCTCCCAACTGTGACCAAAACGTTCAGAAATACACGGATTTTCATTAAACTTCTCATCACTGATATGCACAAATCGTTTACCAAGTGCATAATTAAAACCTCAAGTGTTTTCCATAAAAATATTTGTAAATTGGGTGAATAAATTATTTAGCAGTCATTATTGAAATGAAATCTTCTCTGAGCAAATTTCTTGCTACCTTGCAAGCAGAATTCCGAGTAACATGGCTATGTTCTCTCAGCTGTAGCAATACAATATACTGAGGGCACTTCAGTGCTGCTCACAGCAAACAAACCTCGCAAATTCTGTGCTACGTGCGAGCGCGGCGCACGTACCTCTTTGGTACATGCAGGTCCAGCCTTCGCCTCCTAAATAATTCTTGTTCTACCAACACGGGAGAGACACGATACGGGTGCCAAGTCCCCAGCAAGACCACTAGATCGTAATTTTCTTTTCCCGCTGTCTGAGACCAGCATCTCAAGAAAAAGATCAAGGTGGCTGCTGTGGCCATGTCACCTTTCTTAATGACTTCAAAATGCTCAGATCTTATGTCTAAAGCGATGAAAGTAAGAGAGTTCAAAGCACGTTAAGAAGGGATGGGAGTGCTCTGCCTTTCAGCACCAAATCCAGCTTGGGGAGCAGGACCTGCAGTGATGCTACCTGTACAGACACTGCATCCAAGAACACCTAATTCCCATCCATTTTTTTTTAAAGCGGATTCACATTCCTGGACACAAGTTCAATGTCAGACACTATCTGATCAAAGAGAGTACGGATGAATGGAGCAACTACGGGGTTAACGAACTGGGACAGCTGTTTACTGGGTTCTGGAGAGAACCCAGAGAATAGTTTTACCTGGGATAAACACTGAGAGATTTTTCTCATATCGTTCACTCATTTCCAATTCTAATCCTGGCTGGCACCTGGGGAAATTAAAAAGCCTCCCTCACATTTATTCACCAGGAGAACCTCGACTCGTGCAGCCGTGGTGCTGAGGGTAAATACCCCAGGGATGGAGTGAAAGAGCAAGGAAGAGAAAGAGCTATAGGACGGCGTGTTTTCTTCTGGAGTAGTTCATTCAGTTCCAGTAAACACGCCACTTTCTACATTGGTTTATAACTTTTTTTAGGTTACGTATAAAATTCAGTTTATACATCCAGATGATCTATGTTCTCTTGCATATATTCCCCCTGTTTTGCTTTTCAAAAGTGACAATATGCAGGAGCTCATAAACAACCAGAAATACCATCTCACCAGGGAAAATACATTCTCTGCTTTGCTTTCCCCTTCAGTTTAAAGAAAATTAGTTAACCACACAACAGCTTTTACAGCCCAAAGACCTTCTCCAATTAAAGAGAAAAATTCTGCCAGCACTATTTCCTTCAAGCAGTCATGAAGCAGTGAAAAATTATATGTTTTTGAACACCAATTCTTAGGAAGCGATGCTACAAACTTAATTTAGAAAATGTTAGAATTGTTTTGTTCATTCAAAACTTTGACAACTGGGCACGAGAAAGTTTAAGTTTATTTTGATTTGTTATTTCACTTGAAGCAAACTCCTTGACGCACTGTTTCATTTTTAAGTACAAGAAGCACCACTTACACACGCTGCATTACACGGGGAACCTGTAAAATAATTCGGCTTTGAATTTTGTCTCCCCAAATTCCTAGCCATTTGCCCTCGCTTCTTCACAAGCCTCAGCGGAGAGGGGAGAAGGCTGGATGGGTTGGGAGGAGCAGGGGAACGCCGAGGCCGACAGAAACCACAGGCTCCTGTTACAGCCTCCACCACTTCGGGCACCATTTCCTCCATGTCTTCAGGATGGGCCACCAGTAGCTAGAAAGAAGCCCATAAACCAACGACAGCAAGTGGAGAGGTCCCCAAAAGAATATTTGCTTTGTACTATTCCAGCAGGGATTGGCCGTCTGATCTTTACGTTTCCACTACAAGCTATTGCACAGCTTCGGCAAATAAATTGCTTGTGCACTTCAGACACACAGCCCTAAACATCTGGGTACCCCAGAGGGCATCCAAAAATCCGTGCGTGTGTTAAACGGTGCCGCTACGGGCTCCCGCGACTCTCGACTTCACAAACAGCCTGGCTGGGGACCGCAGGTATTTTCAGGCAAATGCGTTATTACCAACCTTCAGCAAATGGGCGAATTTCAAGGCAACGATGGAAGGATGCCTTAATATCACACTAGGTAATGCCTTTGACCCAGAACGACCTCAGGCCGCTTTGCAGCTACTTGGAACCGATATACATCTCTTCCCTTGCTCAAACCTATTTTATCAGCTGTTACAAGGCGAACCTATGTTACAAAAGCAACCAGGGTTGAACCTTGGCTGGCGAAGACCTTGGAAGGAAGCAGAGACACGCAAATAAATCCATAGATCGCTCTCGCTGGGGGCCGCACCACTCCAAGGTCATCCCTGCGGGACAGGAGGGACCTCGCGAAGGGCTGGGTGGGATGGTGGGACATCCCGTGGCACCAAGACCACTGTGCTTCACCGGGGCCAGGAGGGAGTGGGGCAGCACATCCATGACCTCCCCCTACTCTCTCCAGCCACCCAAGAAGTCACACCTCAAGCCATACCACCGCGACAGTTACGATATTCCCTGTTTTTTTGTAGCAGCGATAAAACCGGAACATGAAAGATCATGGCACAACCACAAACTTGTCTTTCCGGTACTATTCACAGAACGAAATTACCATAACCTAACCTGAAAAGCAAATTCTGAATTACCTCTTGAGGAGCTGTTAAAGGCAAACTGATCAAAAGATCAGTGTAACTTCTGAATGAATCACATCTTGGAACCCACTATCAACGCCACGGTGCCCGTGTAGGCACTAAAGCTAATGCTCTGTGACCGTAACTACGACCTAGGGATTTTATTTACTCTTATTAAATAAATCGCCAACTTTATATCTGGTGGATTGTCTGCAATATTTTCTACTTGAAAAAGGCAAAGAATGTACAAATGGTATTTTGAGTGCTACAAATACAAGTTATTTTCCCTTTAACAGATGTAAAGCTTTAAAAAAAAAGAAAATGTAGGAGAAAGACCTTCAGCTGTCTCAAGATCTGTACTTCTCTACCTGAGCTCTGAACTGCTGAGCAGTTACGTTATTCCCCAGATAGCATAAAAACACAGCAAGCGATTTCCAAGCAGTCATTTTTCTTCCCTCCACCGATACTCTGAGGCGAGTTGAACCACATTAGGTGTCAAATCAGTGCTCGGACCAAAGGGCATCTTGCAGCACCCAAGCAATCCCAGATCCGCTCCCCAAAGGAGATGAGACTTTAGGGTCAAGCCATGCACCCTCGCAGGAAGGAGCCGAGACCCAGGAGCTGGGGTCCCACAGGGACTTCTGGACCGGTCCGTCGCTGCTCCCTTCTCCTTCCAACTCTTCCACAGGCCGCCCTGGCTCGCTGTCACCAGGGGCTGGAAAGTCAGAGACAGACTCTACAGCTTGCTAGAAAAAGGCAGAGTCGGGCTCACTCCGTAAACCCATGTTTCTGGGAAGACATGCTACGCTTCATCCGCCACATCGTCGGTGGTGTTTGCATTTCAGGACTCTCCCGGCCCTCTATTAGTCAGACAAGAAATGAAACATGTAATACATTACACACACACACCATTTTGGCAGTTTGTTCCCTACTCTCCCCGAGACTCCTGAAATTCATACAAAGGAAACACAGGAGCTTCTCTTTTTAAAAAGCACTTGCTGTACGTGCCGTTCATTGCCAAGTGAGCAGCTTCTGCAAATCCCAGATCACAACACCTGATCAAAATTTTAGAACTGAAATGTGAATACAATCCTCGTGAATCAAGTATCATTAAATATTTGAGTTTGTCAATTAACTATGCAATAAAGCTATTTCATTCACCTGCTGCTAGAGGCTCTTCCTATAAAGCCTTTTCCTCTCTGGCACCCGGCACAAAGAAGAGGTTCCCCCCTCCCATCCACCTCCTTTCTGCAAATAAATATGGCATTCAGAAGTGCAGGCAAGGTCTGAGACCTCTTCAGGCTGCAGACACACTGCGAGCCTCAGGCTGCAGAAATCACAGATGATAAGTAGAAGCCTCTAAGAATCAAAATATTTTAATTTTTGTGTGCTTTATTGCCTTCTCACTTGACTTGACAGTCTCCTCTACCCGCTGCCATAGGCTATCTTTATCCATGATTGATCTTTGTCTCCCTTCCAACCTTATGGGGAAATTTGGGAAGCTGGACGGAACGTATACTTTTATTTTATATAACAACAAAGCTTACTGTAAAAGAGACTGCCATGTGTTGAACACTCCATATGTGATCCGACTCGTTTATTGATGTTTAATATTCTCCTCTCTCGCTCTACTATAACCGTTGGAGGAGCGTGGAAGCGCAGAGGAGCAGAATAAAAAACAACCAAACCACCGTCAATCTGAGCCCCGGGGGCCTTCAGCGACGACAAAAGCGCTAATCAGCTCCACCAGTGCAGAAGACAAAACCTCATCCATCATCCCCCGGCTGTCCAATTGGCGAGATGCTACTTCACGCGCTGCTGTGGAAATTCCCTGTTAAATAACGGTTCTAAAAAGATCATTTTAATTTGCAAATGCTGCAATGAGAGAGACTAAAGCGTCCGCTGAAGGAGTAGCTATCATTTGTGAAGAAATGCAGTGACAAGAGCACGGGAAGTCGTGGGCACGGCTTCGCTTGGGGTGACGCGCCGCACGTATTTCAAGAGACGCGGAAATACATCAAGACATTAAACAGACCTTCGCACTGAGCGGTGGGAAAGGAATAAAGGAAATAAGGAATGTAGGAGAATAAAGAAAACAGCAGCAAGAAACCTCACATCCCTGAGCAAGTACCATCCTCTGTCTGCGGGGTGGGACCCCGCTTTGAACACCTCGCTGCCCACGCCAGCCGCTGGCTGTGCTCCACGCACGGCACCGATGCCGTCGGTCCTCACCCTCCGGCCAACACATCCCGGGCTGCTACCCTCGGAGCCGCTCAGGGACCGACAGCCTGTCCGTAGCTCTCTGCCCCACCAACTACCCGTTCCCTTCTCAGAGGTCATTTAAGACCCCACCGCTCCTTGCTGGCTTGGTTCGCTTACATTTTAATTAAAAGGACAGAAATAAAAGGCGCTGTTGAAGCCAGGACCTGTGCTGGACCTGGCGCTGTATTACACTGAAAACACACAGGTAAAAGTGGATTTCTTCATACCAAACATCCCAGGGATGAAATTCTCCTTTACTAAAGAGGTTCTACGTGGATGATAAAAACCGTCTTTTAGTAACTCCCTGACCCACAGAGAAGAGCAGCTCATCCTGATGCCCGCACATCAGCCCGCAGCGAGCGCGCGCGCCCGAAGAGCTCCTGCGCCGCCGCATTCAAACGCGGGACTTGAACCGAATCCCTCACGCCCCTGCCCGGAGCGCGCGCCTTGGCTCCACAGCATCAGTCATCCCCTCTCCAGCGACCAGCTGGCGAAGCGGAGCCGCTCCGAGGGGAGGCAGCGAGGGGAACGCAGTCCTCGGGAGCTGGGGATTTACCGGGGCGGGAACGGCGACGAGCGGCTCTGCCCGATACGTTCCTGGACCACAAGCTCCCCTGCCCCAGCGGATCTGCTGCCTCCACTTACAGCCCTAGAAAATACCACAATAAGCACCAAAAAAAAAAGTTTTCCCATCATAACTGAAGAGCTAGAATGCAGGCTGCTGGAAGAGGCTTCATAGGCTTGTTCGAGGCAACGCTGACGGCATTCAACAATTATGTCTTACCACGAACCAAAGCGATGCAAAGGAAGGGAACTGCTGGTACGAGTCCCCAGGTGGAAATCAAATGCAGGTGCTTTGAAGCAGGACACGATTTCGACGCGTTTCTGCAGCAGGAACTGGATTTCCACGCCGTTACAGGAGAAGGTGGCTCCAGCCCCACTGGGAAGGTCCAGACTCCAGTGACTTCTGGCACGACCAGCCCCCGGGCAGCTCGCGTCCGCTTTCTGCATTAGCGGCGGAAGCCCACGGCCCCAGTCCAATATACCGCAAAATATTTCAGAACTAAGGAAGAGCTGAACTTAAATTTTGAACACCACAGTTTTGGAAACAAGCCAGCGGGCTGGCTATCAGATTTCAAACTGCCACCACTATACAACATTTAAAAGAGGGTAAGAGCTGTGGGCAAATTGTCAAGTTTGATAACCAGAAGGATCTTAGAAATATTTATTCTCATTTAAAAATTGTCAGGAATTTTCACTGAATAAATTATTTGTTAGTTTACTATCAAGAGAGCAGATTAACTCACAAAAAAGCCTAAAATAATTTCTTCAAAGGAAAATGACAAGATTTATTGAATTACTGGTAATGATAACTCTGATTCTATCAGACTAAAAATACACTAGATGCTGTCAGTACAAGGTTATGTAATTAGGATTATTACCCGATTGCTCCACTTTGATATTCCCCGTCTTCCACAAATTCCAAGGCAACTGAAATTCAAAAGGTTATTGCTAAAATATTTTGAAAAGGAAAAAGAGAAAAAAATTCTATTGCATTGTGTGCAGTCTCTGAAGAAATGAAGCCACCTACAACGTACGATTTCTACCTTCAAATACAAAATTCAATTGTGAAAGCTCAGCACCTTACAAAATCTTTATGAAAACAACATTTAAGAGTAACTCCTAAGCTAATAATACTAGATTTATTCTTGCAGTAATGACTATGGATTTATTTCTTTTTACTATGGTCACCACAAATGCAGAGTCTGCAGATCGATTATTTGGCTGCAGACTTCACTTGAGTCCTTGGTTTAAACTAAACATTGGAAAGTTTTTAATAAAATCAACATATTAAATATTTACACTAAATTTGTTTAGAAACATTTTATATATAGGTTTTTCTTTTCTACAGCTTCAATATAATAAGGAATTGTAAGCTACCACTATGTATTCCACATATCCACATCTATTTTAGGTACTTTCCCTGGAACAGCCTGTGCAGAAATAGATATTTAATGAAACAGGACTTAAAATGCATGTGGCAATTTTAGACCACATAGCAGATTTCTTCATGGGATTCCTGAAAATTATTTGTTAATTATGTGTTTCCCAAAAGATCTTGCATATCTCCATCATCACACCATGGTTTCCCTTTGTATGTCTTACAGGATACATGCAGCAAAACGTGCCCTATATAGGGGGAAGCAGCTCCTAAAGGAGGATGAGGAGGATGCAATTGTGGTTATTTTCCCAAATTACACAAATAAGTGCTGCATGAAGAGCCAGAGAGTTATTTATTTTCCCAGAAGTAATACAAAGGACTGTTTAAAGACAACTTTAAACTACAGAGAATAGGGGTTTTAGAACTAATTTTTTTTTTTTTTTTAAGTAACTATATAGAAATTATACTCTAGAGTTTAAGATGACCAAAGTGAATGCGCAGATTCCTTTCTCATTCGATAATAATTTTTCAGAGATGGGAATTATCGGATAACAGTCTTTCACGTTCATCCTAAGGACTATAAAATACTATGGAAAAAGAAAAGTTCACACTGTGTTTTTAAAAATTACTTCACATTCACTTTATTCAAATAAACGTCTGGGTGAACATGATCAACGTTCATTAAAAGCTCTGAAGTGACAGGTACACAACCAGCACTTGGCATTTGCACAGCTACGCTTTCACAGCTGTAATGAATAAATGGAGCATGTGCTTCCAACACAGCTGACACCATCCATAACTCTGTCTTTGACACTTGACTGCCCTTAGGAAGGATCTGTTTCTCAAAAATAGTTTATTTGCAGGAAAAAAAATAAAATTACCAGAATAATCTTCTCAGTAATAAGGCTCTGAAACACAGTTCTAAAAGAAATGCCAGAAAGAAATTTCTTCTGAGTGATAATGTTTATGTGTGCTGAAACCACAGCTTAGTGCTTACACCGGAGTTTACGACCATACAAGTTCACTTTAAATATTATATTAAAATCATACTCATGCTATTATCGTATTTCCTCACATAAGCATATTAAGAGGCAGGCATTGCTTTGGTGGGAGAGCATCCCACGGGAAGCCCACGCTGGTCTAAGGTCTCACCCAGCGACCAGAACCGGAGGTAAAACCCAAGTCCTGCTCATCCCCTGCTAAAATCCCATCAATTCCCAGAAAGTCACAGCATTCAGGACAAGATATACTTTCTAGGACATAATTTCTCTAATTATTACAGATGCACATGTGTGGTAGCCCTTCTCCGTAACAGAAGGACCAATGCAAGAATTGGGATTGATGTTCGGAGCCAGCCAGCAGCATGCTCTGGCCTTGGAGGGAGACATTCTTTCGGAGGGCTCCTCCAAAGGCATTTCAGACTCTTCATTAGCCTCCTTCCCCAAATGACCCCTGGCACTCCAGTCCTCTAACAAAATACTTCAGTTTTGGGGTTGGTTTTAGTTTTGTCTTTTTTTTTTAAATCTACCATTAAGGTAGATTTTTGGATTATATGTTTTCTCAGGTATAATTTTTTTCTTTTATGATATCAAAAGCATGAACAAGGCCAGGTAGGAAAATCCTAGCAGTTTGCACAATGGATTAGAAGAACTAGAATGGATTTCTTTTACATCAGCTCCACATACCACATAGTCAAGTTTCATTTTAGGAAAACAGAATGAAGGAAAGCAAATCCAAACATGTACCAACAAATTTCCTCTCACTACTCCTACATGATAAACCAACTCAAACTGCCACGAAATCTGTCTACAGCTTCTAGCTGCGTAAAACCAAACAAACATGCAGAAAACCACCAATGTTTTGGATTTGTGAGGAAATCCCCAAGCAGAGGGGAAACAACTGTAATTCAACAGCTCTTTTTCGCCTTGGGCACGTTACGGAAAGCAGCAGCGTGCAGCGCGTCTCGCCTCGCCTCTGTCATGAAAGCACCAAAATGGAAAAGGTTTGATTTGCCATTTTCAGCCCTTTTGAAGTCTACCTGTCCATTTTGCTCACAAAATCTCTTCCGAGGCACGCCTTTGTAAGAATCTGCATTCCCCGCGAGCCGCGCCCCGGCAGCGGGACGCCCTTTCGTGTATCCCCCCTCATTACGTTCATCAGCAACTAAAGACGGTACTTACTTGTGACGGACAAACCCTGTGGGCTCAGTTGGAACCCTCTGGGTTTGAGTCTTTGGAAATTAGATTCCTTGGGGATTTCACCGTTTTTATGAGGGTTTGGCAGCTCTGGGAATGCTGAGAGGCAGACGTCCATCCTTCCACCGCACCAGCGCACTCAGGCACTCCTCCACACCAAGAGAGATACCTGGTTTGGAAGGGAAGGATGAAATCTGCCACGGACAGATGCTGAATGGCATTATGTTCAGTCCCGGGCTTTAAAAGAAATGAAATTTATTTCCTTGGCTTTCATTTCATTTCTTTCTTTTGTCAATACGTTACAAATACTGGCAAAAAAGAAATAAGAGAAAAATACTTAATCATCTGTGAACTATGGTATTTCTTCTTCGCTCCTTTGCAAAACTTTGAAGATGGATATCCAGTGTTTTTGAGAAACTCAGAAATATTTTAAGTCGTTGATATCTGTGCAGAAACTGATTAAACTGCATAATTACTGCATGCTAAACTGTAATCACATGCAGCAACCAACAGGCACAAAGGCTTTTTCTGACTCTCAATGGTTTGTATTTTGTTTTGACCAGAATATTAAGGGATCTTCCTAAACCAACCTCAGCAGTACCAATACGGTGAGGGAGCAGCAGATACCCATACTCTCTAGGTATACATTCATTCTTAAGGGTCAGAGAGTACACACACACACACACACAAAAGAAATGGAAATACAACATAAAAGTTGCACAAGACTACCTTAAATGTTAAAGATGTCCATTTAGTTAAAGAAGGGCTAAAACCTGATCATGGCTTCACTCAACACTGGAACTGGGATTACAGGAGCCAAAGTTTTTTAGCGTTAAAGGCATCTTGCAGCAAGAATCAGTTATTACATTTTGACCAAGACTAGGATAATTTAAGTATTGACTCAAAGACTAATCTTAATATAAGCTTATTTTCTTTGCAATTTATACAGAAAAACTATGGTTTCCTCAGATTTTGTAACTATTTGCTAATGAATCTGCTGTCCTATAAATGAGTGGTATGGATCACACACAAATCTCAATTTGTGCCATTTTTTTTCAGTAGATGAAAAGGTAGCATACAGTTTTTCCTCCCCCTTAAATAGATGTGAACAGTTGCTTTAATTACCTCTGGAAATTTAATTGTTCCTAATTTAGGCTTATATTTTTGGAAATTATTTTTAATCCTGTCTTGAAAGTCACCATGTGCCAGCATGCTCTTGCCATTGACCCCACCGATGAAAAAAAAAATTGCTGAGAGCAAAAGTAGATGGGTTCAGAGGCAGGGCGTGGAGCAGGAAGACGGGGAGGCAGGAGCTGGGGCAACAAGCTGAGCAACTGTGTCCATCACACAGTCACGCCACCCAAGTCCTGGGTGAAACCAGACTTAAGTCCCAGACCATTTAATCTCTGTTTTTTTGGAGTTTATCACTACCACACCGCAATGGGGAACGTCTGGGAAACTACGAAAGCTTCACACATCTCCTCAACCTCCTCATGCGTTTCTCGGTGCAGAAGGGCAATGTGGATCTACGTAAAATATTATGCATATTTCCCACACGTGCAGAAAAGGACAAATTTTTCACATCCAAACCCACAGAGTCACAGAACAATTCAGTAGGGAGCGGAGATGTTCTGCTCAGCTGGTCAACGCTGTGCTTTTTATGTAAACACAGAAACTGTCTGAACTAGACCAGATCTGAGCTAGAACCGATTCCCCAAGGTGGGTAAAGCTGATCTTCCCTACTGCACCGACATCTCCGTGGATAAAAGGTGAACTGCCTCCTGCTCCGGCAGACTGCTATAAATACCAAGAGACAGTTACATTATTCTAGATCTTAATGCCAGAACACACTGAAATATTTCACATCACACAGTACATGGTTTGAAGATTGCCGACAAAATGTTGAATAACTGACAAGAAAGTCTCCTGATAAGCATACAAAATTAATTATGCCATACCCAGAAGTAAATAAAAAACACCATCTCCGATGCTATCAAAAGAGCTTGTAATAAATAATAACATGTAAACATTTTAATGGACTTATTTTGGTAATATTAAAATCAATGCTCATGCAGCAATAGCTATTAAATAATACTTACTGGGAAAAAGTCTGAGAAGCTTAAAATCCAGTACCTTGCACGTCAGAAACCAAACCACACAATGAGAAACAGCTGGAGCTCATCATTTATACCATTTTGAGGTCCTAAGAAAAAAGGACTGCCAAAAGAAAAAAAAATACCATGTACAGATCTTCGGGGCAAATTGATCTCATAAAAAAAGGATTAGTGCGTGTGAGGGTAATCAACTGCTTCATGTCGGATTACAATTCCACTTAATAAATCAAGCTACTTCTACTCATCAAAAGGTTCGTTTGATTCACCAATGCTATTCTAGTTCTATACTCATTTGATTAGTTACACTAAAAATAAATCCCACGCAGCAGAATCAGAAAAATAAGTGATTGGCCTTCTCAAATGAAGGCCACCATGAGTCCCTGTAACAACCCGACTGCACACGCTGCCACGCGTCTCCCAAGAGCTTGGGAAAATTCCAGCTCGCCCAAGTGGCTTCTCGTTAAGCACACTGAAGTTTAAACTTTTTATAGTAGCACCCACTTCGTTGGCCCAACCCTTGCTTTAACTGTCAACCGAGCACCGGCTCGGAAAGCACCTGCGCGCGTACACGGCAGGGTGAGAAATGAGAGCAGATAGAACAAAAGATCTTCCAAATTTGGGTCAAGAGGATAACTATAGAGGGATTATCTTAAAGCCACCAATAAAGGATTAGTTTCATATAATTTCCTATTTCCACTGCCTGATGGGGTGAGGTTGGATGAATTCGACGCCATGCTCTCTACTCATGCAATGCAGTTTGAAGACTGCTGTGAGAGAGACAGTTTTGCATTCTGGTGAGGCCGTTGCCAACCCTGTCTGGAGAACGGATAGCTACGGTTGAGCACGTTCCCTCACAGCGTCAAGTCTATTACTCCAATATAATTAGGGACCTCTATGTTCTCAGTGTAATTTTTCCTTACAAGAGACGTCAGCTACTCGTTCTTCTTATTTTTCTCAGGACAACGTCTGTGGGTGACAACATGACTTTACAGCAAAAAGGACAGGAAAAAATGGTAACCTAGTTTCTCTTCAAAAAATAAGACTGAGTTTATGTTCTGACAATCGTCTGCACTTCTCCGAAAGCCGAACCCAGTCTTCGCTGTGAATCATGGTCGTACGCTATTTTATTTTGCCCTTTTCATCATTATGCAGCTTGATTAGCTAGCTGAGTCAATTGCTGTCATAGGAGAACAAAATCAGCTACTTAAAAAGGTAAAAAAGATGAAAGTGATCAAAGTATCATTTGATACTGTATGAACAAGTGTGTTTTAGAAAAGAAGTGACACGAGCCTGACATCACCGAGAAGTAAACACCTTTCAGTACCGCAGCGAAGGACAACCGCTCCTCTCCTCCAACATCTTCCCTCGGAAAAGGGATTTTTGGAAGGATAATTTATCTGAGAGACAGCCAACCGAGCTGAATGACTTCCGAGCAGCCGAGGGATGCGGCAGGGCTCAGCCACGCGAGAGCTCCAGCCAGTTTCAACAGAAACTCCAAGGATGGAATAGGAGCAAGGAGCTGAATTCACAGATGCAAAAGTGGTTGTTAATCACAGATGCAAATTCCAAGAAATGAAGCAAAGATCTGCTCAAGACAGAGTTGTGAGCACGCCGAGTAAGCCCTTTCTGCACCCCTGTCCTTCGGAGCACCCACAACAGCAGCTTCCAGACCCAGAAGTATCAAAACCTATTGTTAAGTGACTCCCTTTGAACAACAGCCTCCTCATGCTCCGCTTTCAACACCACTTCAAGTCACAAGAGCAAATGCTGGGAGAGGAGCAGGACCCCTCCGAGCTTTCCACCGTGACAGGGGCATACAAAGACAAACCCACCGCGCTGGCAAGACGACCTCCCTGAAATACAAACCTGCCAAAAATGTATTGTTTACTAGAACAATTATTGGATAAACACACATATACACACACATCTATAGGTGAGTTTTATCAATGTATTCATCTATTTTGCCCCACAAAAGCTACCACAGATGTGGAACGAGATGTGCTATCTAAGCCTGCCAGCACGACAACAAAAGGACGTCAGCTGAGATGCAGCCAGTGGGTATCACCAGAGACCGCTCACAGCTGCCTGCTGTAGGGCAGCCAAATGCAAAGACTATCATAAAAAAACCAAACCAAAACAAAAATCATAGCACAAAAAAACCCCAAAACCAAAAAAACCAACCACCCAGATTTGCATTTGCTCATCATGAACCTTACTGCAAATCTGGCACCAAAGCGTGAAAGAGCAAACCAGGTTCTCCAAACCCAGGTGAAAATAGCGTTGTCTACCAGCAAGTTCAGTCATAATTTAAAAAGAAGTAGCATTTGCCTATACATTAACTCTGCAGCCAATAAACAAATAAAGTTCTGTTATGAGATACGACGTCTTTAAACAATCACAGTATTTGTGCTTGACTTCAGTATCGCTAAGGCAGCAGGAGCAATACTGCAGCAGGCAGTGTCCCAACACCAGAGCGTTTAGCATCATGGAAAGACTCCATACAGGGCTCTGTCACTCAGGCTTCAACTCCAACATAATCGCGTTATTAGGCTTGATTAGCTGGTGTTGGTGGTTAGAGCATATTTTGCAAGTATCACTTGAACCTGGAAGCTGCAGAAAGCAGAAAACCTGGAGAGGCAGAGCCAGAGGAGGAACGTGCCAGGCCAGGAGCAACGTTCAAACTTCCCTGGACAACTGCACAACTGCGGGGGGTTTTTTAATTTTTTTTTTTCTTTTTTTTTTTGCATTCAGGTTTTATTACACCAAGCCACAGACCCAGATACATGCACTGAAAACTCCATGCACCTATTATCTCTATTTATTACATAAAACCACAATGATGCTTTAACAGTCCCTTTCACTGACGCTTCCATTAGCAAAATATTGGCATGACTTCCTCTCTCACTCCCTCAATGACAATTATAAAATATACCCCCTAACTACTTCTGTTTTTTAAAAGTACATTCTCCTAATATTTAATTTATAAATCATTTCCCACATGTATTAGCAATAAATGTTTAAAGGCGGCAGACAGGAATACAACAGGAAAGCATAATGCTTGCTGTTTACTAGGAGGTCTCATTAAAAAGGCATCAAGAGCAAGGAAAATAAAAACAACCTTGTGAACCTTTGTAATTAGTCTCAAGAGAAATGTAACAGAGGACATCAATGTAGAAATGTCCCAGCCCCTTCTAGTGCAAGACATTAAAAAAAAAATCCGTATACCTTTTGCACTTCTCAGTTCTTACACTGATTTTTTTTTTTTTAACACACACAAACTTTTTCTATTTTTTATACCTGTAATGTCTCTATAGATCAGGTGGCTGATGCCATGATGTTCAAAATCTTACTTAAATAATCATTATTCCCCCCCATAAATTATTGCATGGGCAGAATAATTAAGGGCCATTTTCATTTAGCTTAACATTTGCAAGTTCGACTGTGTGTCTCTCCAGTAGCTGCCTGGTACAGTCTGTTCTGTGCTTTTTATTAATCTCCCCTATCCATACTTGGTCTCTTTATTTTCATAAGTATACTCAGTTTGTTATTTCAACTTGCTATTTTTAGAATGCACCAGGCAAAGCAATTGTTATTTTAAACACATTTTTTAGCAAAAGAAAGGGTTAATCCACCTCCAAAACGAACAGTTAATTTGACTAGCCTTCCCCTTGCCAGCTAGCTTCCAGTTAGGCCCAGATGTCACTTGCAAAGCTTAATTTTTAAACCAAATGCAGCACACCATCTATTACCGAGCGGACTTCAAAATTCATATTTAAACCCAACGGGTCCCAGAGGCTCCTTTCAGATACTTCTGGGCTTCCCAGAAGACTCATGAAAGTTGATTAAACTAAAAATTGCATTTCATTTTCCTGTTTTATTTGCATTTAAATGGAGAAACTTGCAGCTGGATAATAGCCATGTATTTTCTGATGTACTTCCATTCACAGCAATAAACATTTTGTCATGTTTTCCACCACCTAATACATATACCTAAGTACATACTTCTCACCGCTTCTCCAAAGGCAGAGCGAGACTTTCTTTGTGCAAAACTGCGTCGCAGAAACCCACGCGAGGCTTTCCGAGCAAGCTTAATTTGCGAGAGCCACAAGCCACCCAAGCACAATTATCCGTAGCGTCTTCACGGGGAGGCGCGTTTTGGCACATGATAATTTGCCTCGCAAAAATTAATTCTCTTTCAGCCACCTAAGCTACGGGTCTGTGCTTGCGGGCTGGCTGGTTTTCTCCTCCCCAGACCCAGGCCAGCCACCCCAGGACGCGGGTGGCGGAAACACCGAGGAGCCCGGCGAGGGCGAGCGCAGCGCTGAGCTGGCAGCATCGGCGTCTTCTCGGGACGCTC
>NW_010545730.1:0-6599 GCF_000687285.1 Phaethon lepturus
TAATATATTTAATATATATTAAAATAATGATGATGATGATGATGATGACGATACTCAAAGAGGTCACAGATTTTAAAGGAATAATTATTTAATGCAGTTTTATTTATTTTACAAAAATAGGAAAATCAGCCACAAATTTTGAATTTTGGGAAAAATATGTCCATCAAAATGAAATATTTGATAATCTGTTACTTACGGATTAAGCTAATCATTCAACTACAGAGTTGTGAGAACTCTTTTTTTTATACATCTTCCTGAAAGAATGCATGTAGAAAATGGGATGCTCTAGTAAAGAACTTAGCAAAATTCGATAAGTGAAAAAGAAACAACACCTAAAAATACCCCGAAACCCTGAGAAAACTAAAATTACACTATCCCCTGAATTTCTCATCTAAACAGCACAGAATGGTAGTTTTTTACCAATTTGCGGTGCAGCTATTTTGTGGGAAAATAAGCAGGATTAAGAGTAACATACCTTTCCATTAGGTATATAACAATCAAGATTAAAGATCTCACTGAAATTCATGCAGCAGCATTATATTTCATGAAAGACTTTCACTTGACTTTAATGCACTCACTTGACATTGTCTAATATTTCTGTTAAAGTCAAGAATATATACTAGTTTGAGTCAATGTGGAATTACATAAGACAGGATTCCTGTTTTCACTTAATTTTAAATAGCAGATTTTAACACGTGAACCTATACCAATTAATTTTGATGAAATAAAACAAAATCTCTCAACCAAATCTCAATAGATGACATAGAATTACAAACCAAGGTAAAAAAGAAAAAAGAGACAAAAAATATATTTTTAATAACATGATTTTACATAGTTAATTGTTAATACTTTTTGTATTCCAGATGTAGTTACTGCATGTTATTAATCAAACACAGAGTGCTTCAAAAAGAACTTGAAAAAGTAACTTTGTCGTAATAAAAAAGTAGGTCACTATTGTTCATCAGAAAGATAAAAAAAAAAAAAAGATGGAAGAAACTCATACTAAAAACATGATACTTAAAATTTAGATCTCAGGTAAAAAAATTAGTTTTCACTGTTCCTGAAGTGGTGACTATTAGTTAAAATAGAAACCAAGTTTTGAATTAGATACAGAATTATAGAACCGTAGAATCATTTAGGTTGGAAAAGACTTTTAAGATCATCAAGTCTCACTATTAATCTAGCACTGCCAACTCCACCACTAAGCCATGTCCCTAAGCAACACACCTACATGTCTCTTAAATACCTCCAGGGATGGCGACTCAACCACTTCCCTGGGCAGCCTGTTCCAATGCTTGAATTCTTGTATATGTATACATAAATCACAAATGTTTTACCAGGTAAGGAAACACACTGGGTTTGAAGAAAGAAAAAGCAACAAAGCAGTTAATTCATTGGAGGGTGGGAGATGGGGGAACAACGTGATGGCAAGCATTCAAACTGCAAAAATCTGTAATGCAAATAGAATATCACAGAGAAATGGAAAGCACATTGTCTTTGTGGAAGATATTAACCCTGGAATTGCAAAATAATACAAAGCAGTAGTCAAAAAAGTATTTAAGAGATGGCAAAAGAGGAGAACAACATTTAAAGAAAAATAGAACAATCAAGAGGTATATGGCATATTTAAAAAAGAGAATCAAAAAAAGCAGATGGTAAAAGACACATAGTTTAAATGATTTACTGGTTTATAATGAGTTTGGAAAAGCAGCACAAAACAAAAACAACAGTGTTTTGACAGCTCCATGATTATGAAGATAGGGATATTACGAAAAACATATCTTAAGGACTGAAAAATTTACTCCCATCCTGGTGCACAAAAGAAACTTCAAAACAAAGCTATATTGATACGTTGGCCACTACTACAATAAATGTAAATGAAGCATAATTAAAACATGAAAAGTCTAGAAAACAAAAGTCAAATCCAGAATTTGTCCTACTGATATATCTCATCTAAAATACCATATGCAACTCCTGCTAGAAAGAGAGAAAATTTTTCCTTTCTTATTCAGAAAGATAAAAAAAGAAACTGAAAGAAAAAAGAGCTTCTTATGTTTTAAAAAAATTTATGCTCAAGACCAGATATATCAATTTAATTATAAATACAGTCTATCATAGGAGAAATGGAGGCAACACCAAGGTTATTTCAAGGCAACTTTTGACAGAAGTATGGTGAAAAGAACTGTCATAATATCATTGTTGATGCTAACAGGTCTGTATTAAAATATGTAGGATGTATCCAACTGCCCAGTTCTTGTCCCTAACATTTTCACTAAACAACTTTGCAGTTTATTGTCTAACCTCACAATCTCCCAACTGTCAGCCATTACTTGCTTGTAGCTGAAGTGATGTCTGCTTTTAGGAAACAGAAGCAGCAGATGCTGGCAGGTGATGCTCTGCCTCTGTTTGGTTTATAGCTTTCACAGAGGTGCTGGTTAGAGGTGACACAAATGTGCAACCAGCCTTTTATCCATCTTCAATAACAGGTGATAGATCATCCTATTAGAATTTAGGGGTTTATAGAGTTACAGCTTGGGATGGGATGTATTAAAAGATCGAATAAAAAATTGAAACTGGTTCACATTTCTGAACACATATTTAGTAACTAATCATTAAATGTACTGTGCATTTTTGGAAATAATATTACAGAATTATTTATTTTATGTGCTTAGGGAGTAAAAGACAGCCAAAAAAAATCTCCAGTTTAAATGCAAAGGGTCAAATCTCAGGGCATAATATAAATGAAGGAGTCTGACAATCAGGATTGGATCATTTTTTGCAGAGAATAGTGGCGTTCGTGTTCAGATTCAAATTTGAACTTTATTACGGAGAAAATTGAATCCAGTTATCCAATTTGGCCTCACCTCCTACTGGGACTTTTCCCACTACTGGAAAAAAACCCAAATAAATCAAACAATTTGTTAGTAGTGCAAATATTGTACAGGTGACAGCTATAAGGATCCATCAAATTCTTTTTCCAACACCTTTTAAGAAACAACCAAAAAGTATTTTCACAACAAGTATTTGATCTTTTTTTCCCCCAAAAATAATCTTTTTAAAAAGTCAGGGTTTTATTTGTTTACCTTTTAAAAATTATTTTCTAGGGAGAAGAACATTTATTTCTTTCTAAACAGCTTTAGGGATCTGCAATTTTTTACACATCCATCTAAAGTATTTTTGATGATTTTCCTTAATTATGATCTATATCAATTAATTTAAGGGAGAAGGAGAAGAAAAATTAATACAAATATAATTATACAAGCTTTTTATGGTAAAGTCAAATAGGTAACATCTTTGTTACCTATGTACCCAATTTCTTTTTTCCTGAAAAAAATATAATTTATTATACATTTCTTTAACACTTTTGACATAGTTCAAGCAGCTTCCGTGTTCATTATTTGCAAACAACCTGTGATCTTACAATACCACGTTGAGTTATATGTGATTAACACCACTAGATTTCCCTGGGGTTCTTGCAGCCTGAAATTTGTCTTCAAACATGACAAACAAAAAATAACTATTGTTTATTAGTATGAAGATAAAAATACTGGTATATTTTTAATTTCTTTGTTCATGTCTTGGCAGGCAGACTTGTCTACTTCACAAAATCAAAATGAAGATCCTCTTTCTTCTCAGATTCCAACCTGAAAGGGTGCTTCCAAGGTGTATATTGAGCAAAATTTTCAAAGATGAAACATGAGAAAGATTCTGAAAATCCATCTGGGCTTTAAAACGATGGCTTATTCCTACCCAGGAATATGCTTACATTACAATATGCATCAGTAAATAACTGATTTAGCTAGCTGTATTAAAACAGATAAAGCTTTATAAGTTGTCTAATTCACTCTGTGTCTTCAAATGAAAATTACAACTGTGAGTGTCCACTAACTTGATGCAATAGAGATTGTTGAAGTTCTTATTTCAGATATTACTCATAAATTGAAAGCATGGTTTAAATGAAAAGAAATTTTTCAAAATGAGAATGGAGAAACACTGGAACAGGTCACCCAGCGAGGTAGTAGTTGCCCCATCCCTGGAAACATTCAAGGTCTGGTTGGACAGTGGTCTGAGTAGTTGAAAATGTCCCTGCTCCTTGCAAGGGGCTTAGACTAGCTGACCTTAAAAAAGTCCCTTCCAACACAAACTATTCTATGATTCTATGATTTTATGATTCTATGATTTTATGATTCTATGATTTTAAGATTATATGATTAAATGGATTTTCCAGTCTGTGACAAAATTTTTTAACTTTAGGAATAATGATTTCTTAGCTCTTCGCTGGGACCACTCAGAAGAAAGTTTGTTTAAAATTTTGGAATGTATTAGATACCTGAAAAAAAATGCATGATGTTTTAGTTATAGCTGTAAAATAAATTTTGGTTGACTTGCAAGCAATTGTTGGATTCCTCCCATCTTACATTTTGTAAATGATTCCACCCTACTTCTAAGTACCAGACTTTTAGGACAAACTTAAAAATGTGTTCAGCAACTGCTGTAAATATTATGCTTTTTTTGTCAGCAGTTTTGTGAGATGCAAATTGTCAAACCATCTTCAGACATGAATATGACATGAATATAATTGTGAAAAACACGACTCGGCCTGCCCTGCTCTCTGGCTGTGGAGGTCCTGCCCTGCCCTGCTGTGCCCTGTTTGCCCCAGGGCCCCAGCATGGCACCATAGCACCAGCTTTGCTGGTGGTTAAAACTCAGTCCAGGGATACATCCTTATTTGGGCTGCTGATGTAGAAACATGATGCACAGAGCAAATCTGGGTCTGATTCAGAAGAAAATAAAAGTTGCAGATGCGCCTGTGAGCAGCACTCCTATAGAACTGTTTTATTTCTTTTTGGCTTTAGATTAAACAATCAGAATGAAGAAAGGAATTATTTTAAGTATCAATGGCGGTCATTTGATTGTAGAATTTATGAAACCACCAATTTGTTTAGTCCACCATATGAACCTTTGCAAAGTTCAAAGAGACAAGAGAAGCAAAATTAATCAAGTTTAAGCCTTATTATGCATATTTGTCTCTCTAATAGTTTCCAAGGGTCTTTTGCAGTACCACAAGAATATTAACTATGTAAGTTATAAAATAAATAAGTAAAGACAGTAATGTCACAGGGGAGGGGCGTAGGCAGAATCAAAGCATAATTTTATATTTAAAGCAAGATTGGAGATGCATAGGAACATGTTTTTGTCTCAAGTTGGAGTTCCCCAGAGATGCACATCAATTAAATCAGCAGCTACACACACCTCTTTATGGACACTGATACCCTCTTTAATAATGCATCACTATTTCTCTATACAAGTCATCCCTTACATTACATACTCTCCATGTGATTATGTGGATTTTATTTGAATTCACTGCTTAATAACAACCTCTTAATCACCACGGTCATTCTCTTCTTTTTTTTCACCTTATCTTCAGTTCAGTGCTCTGATTTTCAGTGTTCTCTGTCCAAAAGAGCTTACTGGTAACGATCTTCCCTTTACAAATCTTTGTTCATCATCCAGGGTTATACTTAGCCTAATAATTTCCTAAGGTGCCTAGAACAATCTGCACACTCTTCAACACAAAACTTGAGTAAAAGTTATTTCTGATATCACCCCCTTTTTTTGTGATCCTTTTATCCTAATCTTCCTTCTGAGTCATGTGTATAAAAAAGGAGCGCTCTCTGCAGTGAGGATTTGCCTGTCATGTTGCATAGCAAGGTACTATGCATGTAGCTGTATGTCATAGTTTCACAATAACCCTTAAGGCTCTGGAAAAGAACTTATATCAAAAAATGTGTAGATAATGACAGTCTTTGTTTTATAGCCACCTAAATGTTTCCTGTCCATCAGTTTCAACGTTTTTCTTCTGATGTGCTGGAGGAAAAAAACCACAGGAATCCTGTCTTGGAAAACTGTTCTACAGCAGTAGTACTTAGAGGTTTAGAAATTTGCCACTCTTCTTTTCTACAGAAGTGACTAATTCAGTAGATCCATTTAATTCTTCACCTATGACTTTTTGCTTTCAAAAAATGAAAGTATTTTGAATGTCCTTTATTTGTTGTGTTTTGTTTTTGTCTTCTCACCTATATTTTCATTCTAATATATTTTAAAGCTGATGGTAATGAACCTTATCCCTGACTTTCCTAACAGCATAATAGTTCTTCTCATTTTTTTCTCTCACCTCAAAGAAAAAAAAAACTTACTTTTTAAATACTGAGGTGTTTAAAACTTACCATTCTTTTGACCATTTGGATAGTTTGAGAAATGTAATGTGTGTTTCCCTTATTGTCACATTTCTTCTTTCAAAAGTAATGTGGATAAATCTCAGATGAGAATTTTAGCTTTGGACATTTCATACAAACTTCATACAAAAAATCTGCTGACGTTCTGCCCTGAACCAAAATTTTCATGTTTCTGGAAGATGCATTGTTTTTGGACATTTAGTGGATTTATTTTGGTTTGGGTTTTGTTTATTTTATTTTGTGATTTTTTCTTTTTGTTTTGTTTTGAATTATCTTTTTTTCAGGACAATACTCTTCTACTTCTTCTCACTAGTAAAAGATCTTTTGTTTGTAAGGAAAAATTCCTCACCTTCCTGCATTCCT
>NW_010545730.1:6630-14675 GCF_000687285.1 Phaethon lepturus
TCTTTGACAGTTTTGTTCCGTCAATTTTTTAACTTCAAATTAATAAGAATAGATCAAGCTTACAGGAGAAAGAATAAATACGTTGCTCTTTCCTATTCCATAGTGCTCTCAGTCTAAGACTAAGACTGTTGCCAGACATAAAATTTAGAGGTTTCAGTGATCACTTTTTAACTTCAGATTTTATTTATGAAGGGTAAGTAAATAAGAGGCATCAGTAGTATGTATTGGAGTTGACAGTGAAGACATAATTAAAACGTCTTCTAAGTGGTTATTTGATGTAGCAAGATGTAACCTGTTGTACTCTGGCAGCACATAAAAATTTACCACCTCGTCAAACATCCAGTTATTTTTAAAACCACATGTAAATGGAACCTTAATATATCATGAGGTTACTACAGGACCAGTTATTCCTGTTTACAACGGATGGGACAATATCACCCTATAATACCATTCTGCATTGTCCAGCTTGAGAAGAAGAAAGAAGAATACATCTCAAACCTTCACCTTCTCTTTGCTACTCCTCTAGTGAGTAAGCTTATAGTCAAAAATTTGATCATGAGGAACATGACCTCCTAACAGTGGATTCTGCTAAAAGAACATGAATTAACATGTGGTCTCGTTGTAAAGCTTCTTGCTGTTTCTTCTTGCATGGACTGAAATTTAATTCCTCCTCCAGTGCAACTGTGATTGTAAAAGTCCAAGAAGCTCCAAGATTTGTAAAGTTCTAAGGAATTCTACAGCAAATAAATGTAAGATATTAATTACTATTATATATTGCTAAAATATGATAATAAATTCAGTAGAAATTGATGGAAAATAAACAGTTCATTTTCTTTGCAGTGTAGAATTGGTGCTTCTTCTTTGAATACCATTTCAAAGAAGCACACTCACAATGCAAGGAAATGCTGACATGACCCCTCTCTATCAAGTTTATGCTAAATGGCCTTTACCAAATTAACATTGAATTCCAAGAGCTGAGAAGATTTTATCAATTTCAGTCACTTATTTTTAAGTTTGAGTTAATTATTTTAGGGAGCTGATATTAAATAAATTCTTTGGACTTAGTTTTCAGAACAAAATTTGGGACTATAACAGCTTGTAAATGATTCTGTTGAATTTCATTATGAAAAAGATCCACCACTGAGTATTAGTAAAACAACCTAAGATAATTAGATTTTGTTGAAGTACTCCCAGATGTTTTCACTGATCACTGCCCTGTTTTCAAGAGAAAATCAGGCATTTCAAAGTGCTTACAGATGAGAAACAAAGAAGAATGGAGAACTCTAATTGTCTAGTCAGATAGATTCCGAAGACATAAAATTGGAAATTATTTGAATCAGTTTTAATAAATGAAATTGATTATGCTCAGGGATGTTTGCACAAGCTGTGTATGTCAATTTAAGATAAGCTTGCTGTTATTTGAAAATCCCAAAGACCAGAATGAATCTGAGAAACTTTTGAGTCAATCCCTAGCAGACATCGTATGGGAAACTTTTTCTTTCAGGTATAATATACAGAATCTTAGCGAAAAATAGGGCTGTTTCAAGGGGGAAGATGGAAGGCTTAAAGCAAACTTTCAAAACGCAGGAAGCAAACTTTCAAAACTCAGATAACACAGCTGATGAAGGCAGAATAAGTAGCTGAGGTGATTAAGTAAGACTCTGCAACTGAGGAGGAATACAGAGAATCCATTTGGTATTTGCAGGAAGCGATTTATGTTTTCACACCTGCCATGTGGGACATGAAAAGGCCTATCCAAAAGTACTGCATCATGCTGAGAAACAATATATTTTTAGTTAACTCCAAGGGGACCATCTTATAATATCAGTGTGGATAAACAGCCTTCAGTGGCTAAAGAACACTAACATGTTTGCACATACATTTATAGGAACCAGTTAGGGGTGCTGGAAGCAAATATTGTCCTGACATGAGTAGAATTTGTTGGAAATCGCTATAAATCTAATACGACTTCTTTTATGGCCAGCTGTAAAATACCTTTTCATCTTTCTTTTTTTAAACCCTATGTACTGAAAATTTTCTGTTAAGAGGTATTAACGAAGACACAGACAATAATGCTTCTTACCTAGGTTCCAATGGCAGAATTCCAGTCTTAACTGGAATTAACTCATGGGGTTCAACAAGGCCAAGTGCAGGGTCCTGCACCTGGGTCAGGGCAACCCCCGGTATCAATATAGACTGGGGGATGAATGGATTGAAAGCCTTCTAAGGAGGACTTGGGTGTACTGGTGGAAGAAAAACTGGACATGAGCCTACAATGTGTGCTCACAGCCCAGAAGGCCAACCATATCCTTGGCTGCATCAAAACAAGCATGGCCAGCAGGTGGGGGGAGGTGATTCTGCCCCTCGACTCCACTCTGGTGAGATCCCACCTGGAGTCCTGTGTCCAGCTCTGGAGACCTCATCACAGGAAAGATATGGACCTGTTGGAGCGGGTCCAGAGCAGGGCCACAAAAATGCTCAGAGGCATGGAACACCTCTCCAATGAGGACAGGCTGAGAGATCTGGGGTTGTTGAGCCTGAAGAAGACAAGGATCTGGGGAGACCTTATTGCAGCTTTCCAGTACTTAAAGAGGGCTTGTAAGAAAGATGGGGACAGACTTTTTAGCAGGACCTGTAGTGATAGGACAAGGGGTAATGGTGTTAAACTAAAAAAGGGAACATAAAATTGGACGTAAGGAAGAAACTTTTCACAACAAGGTTGGTGAAAAACCTGAACAGGTTGCCCGGAGAGGTAGTAGATACCTCATCCCTGGAAACATTCAAAGTCAGGTTGGGTGGGGCACTGAACAATCTGATGTAGTTCAAGATGTCCCTGCTCCTTGCAGGGGGGTTGGACTAGATGACCTTTAAAAGTCCCTTCCAATGAAAAGATTCTATGATTCTCTGATTCTATAAACTATATCTGTAAAATGCCAAGGTCAAAAATGGTTATTATGATTCTTCTATCTATTCTACTTCTGTGAAGATTATGTTCTGAACAACACCAGTAAATGCTTCCATAGAAGTGCCATCTTTCACTGTTTATGCATGGCAAATCTGACCCATCAAGAGCAAGGTACTAGCTCTATGGTGGAACTAAATATATTTTGAATAAATTAACATGAAGAGACTGAAGTAGTTTTGTTCTGCAATGATGATTCTTCTAGATTACATAAAGGATTCCTTGGCAAACACTTAAATACCTGACTGTAAAAAAAAAAAAAAACATAGGAATGCAATGTAAGATTCTAAAATATTATTGATGTGTTTAAGTGTAAATAAGCTCCATTTGTTCAGATGATAAAATATTTTCCATAGCTGCTTCTTTTTGCTTTTAATAACAGATCCCAGAAATACAGACCCTCATGACAAAGGCAGAAAGATTCTCTATTTTTAATCTAGAAATACTGAGTCTGAACCCTTTTTGCAGGAGTGCTGAAAGCTGGTCAGTGTCTACTCTGCTGCAAGCACATTCATATGGGCTCAGAACTCCAGGGCATCTGGATGTGGTACTAACTGTATATGCATGCCATGTATCGCTGGCTATAGGAAACTGGCACACTTTAATTGTGCTAACCAGGTTTTGAAACTAAAGTTTTCTGCAGATAAAAGAGGGAATATTAATCTATAAATTGTAGATATTGTTGGACAGTTGAAATCTCACGCTGTTTAATGTCAGATAATCCAAATTCAGTGAGATACCTTTCTTGCTAATGAAAATGCTGAAGATGTCAACTATGTACAATGAATCCTACAGGACTGGATTGAGGAATGCAATGCACATAAATGAGAATTTATTAATGCTGTATATATAATAGGTATTGGGTTACTGTAAAGATATTTTGGAGTTTTGGGGCATTTATTCTTGCATGATTTATTTAGCTTACTGGCAGGGTTGTTAGAATATTGATAAGTGACTTAACACAATAGATCCAGACAAATCATTTTACCAGATCCCACCTGGTAAAATGGGACAACACCCAAGCTAATAGTTGTGATAAAGATAATTTCAGGGTTTGGATAAAGTTACCCAGTTGTTTTACCAAGCTAAAAGCTCAAATTGTGAAAGAATTCTAACAGTTAGGAAGTGATATTATAGAAAAAAAACAGGATTCAGTAGTTTCCATGAATTTTTAATATGGAGAAATAGTTAAACTTTGAATAAATTATACTGTAGTTGATTTCTGAAGCTTTGTTCCTCCTTTTAGAAATAAAAATATTTTGTTCAAGGAGATTATCTGATCTCCCTATTCACATGTCACAGGTCATGGCAGGAAACCTGGCAGTAGCCAGTGAGGTTTGATGAGTTATTATAGTTGGGAAGCAGCTGACATTGAAAGAAAGTTGTAATTCCAAATAGAAGTGAGTAAGAAAAGGGTCTTGTATGTGGAGAATATGGAAGAGTCCTGGAAGACCTGAAAATGTCTTCCTTGGATCAGGATGTAAGCTACAGCCACAGTCCTAATGTGCACAATTCCCTCCTCTCTGTTCCTTAACTTCCAAGAGAAGGAAATGTTTACATGACACCCAGAGAATAGATAGTTTAACCATGTCCCTGATCTGAACAGTTAGTGGACAAGGACTGTGGTTCTCACCATGGTTGTGAAGTCTAGACATATCTTCACACACCAGACTGATCAAAAGGCAGAAGGTCCCTCTATCTGGTACACAAAATTATCCAAATCAGCATGTTTTTTTTCTCTTGCCATGAAAATATTTGCTTTGTTCTGAAGGTTTTCTGTTACACAAATTTTAAATATAACATAAATTCAGAATTGAATTTAGATTTAGTTTAGATTTCGATTTAATTCTGCAGTTTTACCTGCAATGCACTCATGCCCCAAAGTGCCTGCAGATAAGAGTTTCTAGAAATAAAGTCTGTTAATCTCTGTATTACCTGTCTGAGTTTTAGGTGGTCATTCCTTCTATCTTCCTTTCTAAGTAATCCCTTGATCATTTAAACATAAAAATACATAACTACTTTTTACATAGGAAACAGTTTACCAAAACTGTATGATGTTACTTACAATATTATTTATTTAGAGTTAAGCAGTAGAGGGATTAGGTGCCTCATCTGCAGAAATAAATAATGCACCCAGCTGAGCAGCTCTTTAGACTCTCGTTGTATATATATATTCGGATCATTGTATTGTTTAAAAACTAGGTTGACTTGTAAATAAGGAACTAAATATTCTGATGTCTCATCTTCTCATGACAAAGCCTAATGAGAAATGGGAAGAGCACAGCTTGAGTCCATTCCTGTGACAATTACAAGGGAGTAGGAAATGTCAGGAACAAAAACTTACTGCTTTAGATTTGTAAATTGTGACTGATGGAGGTCAGGTGCTGAAATGGAATGTGTCCTCACCGTCAGAGAAATGCATCTCAAGACAAATTTGAAACCTAGCTCCAAAGCAGTATGAAGCTGAAAACATTTCAGGACAATGATTACAGGCAACATAGTTAACATCACCATTCTTAATTCATGGAGAGCACCACTGTGATCAAATCAAGACACACTAACTTACTTCTATGTACTTCTGACTAGAGATGAAGGCCTACAGTAAGGTAAACAGAAGAAAATAAGGTAGATGAAAAAGCCATAGAGAGAAATACACTTTCTGGGTTAAACACGGAGTTTCTTTAATTTCTGAAATCTCTTCCCTATCATATACTTTGCTAATCCTCCTGCCTAAAACACACACATTAATTTGTAGGACAATTAAAATGAAGTTAATTTAATTTCCTGGGTTTCTAATAACTTTCATTGTTTTTATTACTAGGTTTGATTTCCTTAGTTATTTTCCGTATGAATAGATGAATATTTTTAACTTTACAGTAAATAATTTCTCCCTAACTACTAAAGTGATGACAGATCAAAAATAAGAATGATTTTAAAAAAATTAAATTATTGTTATTTTTTCCTTCTTATAACTTCAAAAAGCTTGTGGATAATTCTCTTTATTCATTCTCACTTCTTCCCTGTTCTCTAAAAACTAAAGGGAAACTTCCTTGGTAGAATACCAGCAATATTCCAAAACTTTAAAATGTAACAGTGAAATAAGACGGTTAAACCATTTATCACAAAGAGGAAGACTAATAGACAGAGGAACTAGAGATACTGTGATATCTTAGAAAACTAGAGGTTTCTTAAGCATTGTTGCAAAGGTACTAGAGAGCAGCGATATGTCAGTTTGAAAAATACATATCTCTTGATCAAACCATGATTATAATTTATTAGATTGAAAAAGAAGTATTCGTTTTTTCAAATTTTAACTGCAGTGCTCTAGAAAGCTGTCTGGAGGTAACAGCTGGTGCCTATATACAGAGTTAAGTAAAGGGAGTGGCTTTATGCATAATCCTTTCATTGTGAGCAGTTTCAAAGCTGTCACTTCTTTAGTTGCCAACACAACTGTTTTAGGGCTCTGTTGTCTTGGGTCTCCTAACAGCAGCCCATGAAGAAATTCTCATGCAATTTATTGCAGAAGGAGTGGGGAGGAGCTGCTTAAATTATAATTGTGCATGCAACAATGTAAACAATGATCTGAAATCCAGCATGGTGAGGTGACTAATGTACCTTTAACTATGAAGTGTCTACCCTGTCTCCATCACTCTGCTGGATCCCGATGATAATTTGGAATATAGGTATTGAGGCAAATGCCATGTCAGCTTCAGAAAGTAAATCCAAGCTTGTTTTCTCCTGGAAAGCTGTGACAAAATGCCCCTCTCTACAGATGACTCACTGTGTTTTTATACCAGGGCTGCCCCATATCTCCTATCAGTAATTTGCCCTCTAGCAGAAGCAACCTGCCAAGCGACTAGTACTCGTAGGAATGTAAATGCACTGCAAGATGCATTTAGGATTAAATGAAGAGTTCTCTGCCCACTCACCTACTCAAATTCTTCAGAAGGAAGATCAGGTGTCAATAGTGAGAAATCACACTGAAAGAGACAGGAGAAGCAAGCTCATTAAGAGTATATCTCAGTAACTGCCATTCCTGTTAAGATCTTTTCTGATACAAAACGTCCTACTTGCTTCCACTAAACTGATAAGCTAGTTTCTCATGAACTGCTCTGCTCTCATTTTGCTTGGTGAGGAGGTGAGAGGTGTCATCCTGTGATTTTACTTCATGTCTTTTCTGAGAAACTGTGTTGCACTGTCCCCCATTAAGCCATTTCTTTCATAAAGTTGTATCTCCATATTATATCTCTGATTTTTAAAGGTCCTAGATGATTGCTTTAAGTTATGTAAACAAATAGTTTTCTATCTCCATATGGGATTAGAATTCAGTCTGGGCTTGCAGAATCTTCCATATATTCATATTGGGACGAGTACTCTTTAATAACTTCATCAGTGACACAGACAGTGGGATCAAGTCCACCTTCAGCAAGTTTCCAGACTACATCAAGCTGAGTGGTGCAGTTGACATGCCTGAGGGACATGATGCCATCAAGAGGGACCTGGACAAACTTGAGGAATGGGCCCGTCTGAACCTCATGAGGTTCAACAAGGCCAGCATCCTGCACCTCAGTCGGGGCAACCCCCAGTATCAATATGGGTTCATGGATGAATGGATTGACAGCAGCCTGGCGGAGAAGGACTTGGGGATGAGAGAAGGGGTTAAGGGAATCTTAGCAGTTAATTAGTAGATAAGGTTTGAAATCTTGTTAGCTATTGCATAAAGTAACTAAAGCAGGAGATCTGTAGTTCCTTACAAAGACAGTTCCTGATAAACTAACAGGAGAAAGAAGATTTGTGGCTCCTCACAAGGACAGTCCCTGATAAGAATTAGGAACTTGCCCCAAGAAACTAGCTAAAACCAACCCTGCGGTTTGAGTAAGAACCAAGGAACAACCGAATCTGCGCAGGGACAAAAGGTTACCAGCGGTGACGAAGAGGAACCAGCAACCTTCATCTCCACGACCCCTGACGATCACCAATAGGAGACAATGCGCAAGCACAGATGGGAGGGGTTCATGGAAATCATGTCTTGGAACTCATTTCAATATGAAACGGGGACAGATCATGCATATATATAGACATA
>NW_010545731.1:0-3154 GCF_000687285.1 Phaethon lepturus
TGATCTTAAAGGTCTTTTCCAACCTACACAACTCTATGATTCTGTAACAGAACACGGTAGGTAGTTAAAAGCATGTCATAATGCTGAACAAAGGCTAAATAAAGGAAACGAAGAATTGCATCTTTAATTGAAATTAATAAGGAGAGTAGGAATGTACAAGAGTAAAATGCACTTGAATTTAGCAAGGCCATTTGAAAACAACTTTACAGAATATTTTCTGAAGACATATGTGGCCAAGACCTTGGTTTAATATCTTATCTGAAAATATGTTTATGATAATTTGAATGCTAAAATGAAAACTGAAAGATAGAAAGTGCTGTGTTTCTCATCATGCAACTGAATGTATAATGAATAAATGTATGAATTTCTTTTACGATAAGCACTTAACATGACTAATGCTTTGTTTTTTCTCAGATTATTTTAATTTTCTCAAGGCCTACACTATAGTCTTTTTATAAGAATAAGGCTCTCAGAGAGGTACTATCTGCATTAAATGCTACATTACTTACCTGCTTCTCTTTCACAAAAACAGCAGAGATGTTCGAAGTGTGTGGTTACTGAAGAAAGAGTTTCTATCTATGGGTTTGGAAAGGCAGCAGTCATTTTTTCTCTGTTCTGCAAACCATTAGCGAGATTCTTCTGACTAGAATGATGTTGTCTGTTACCCTCAGTTGTGTAGCAGGCAACTTGTGCTGTTAACACAAAATTGTGCAAAACGTGAAAGATCTGACAAAGACCTGACAAAGCTAAACAAATGACAGCATAATGGCAAATGCAATTCAATGCTGAGAAATAAAAAGGAGCAGCACTGGAAAGAATAATCTGAAGTTTTCTTAGTTGCTGGTGTAATGTAGAATTATGTAACACTAGGCAGAACTGGAAATAGGATATTTAAGTATCCAAGCTGCTAGTCTAGTACTAATTTTCCTATTTGCCTTATTTTAAAGCATACTGCTATCTACATGAGGATTTACGGAATACAAGGCAATCAAATCTGCCAGTTCTACTATTCTAAGACATTCATTGCTTATCTTGTGTGCATAGCTCACAGGAAGGCAACCTCTGTGACTTGGTGTCCTTGTCTGCAAAATGCTGATAGCAATGCTCACCCAAATTATAAAACACTTATACTCCAGGAAAATAATTATATGTTAAGGGAAAATTGTAAGACCAATGTGTTTTGATGGGCAATTCCTATGACATGCATATTTTTATCTCAAATAGAAGGAGTTTATGTGTAGTACTTGGTACAGTGGTTTAAGTCCCTGTTCATCCACTCTCTTTGTATTTTAAAATTCCTTATTGTAAATAGAAACAGCACTCATCCAGCCAAAGACTCGTGATCATCCTACATTCAGGAGCATCTCTGTATTAAAATGTGTATGTAGCAGATAATCTAAGCGCACCAAGAGATGGGTCTCTTGCTGTCTTTGGCACATGGGGAGAACAGCGAGGCAGAAGTCCAGGTGTGGCTGACTGAGCTTGGACTTTCTTCTGCTGGTTTGGCACCTCCTTAGCCAAATAAAATGTATTTTGGCTCATCTATATATGTGAGAATCTGATTGGTTTTAACTGCAATTTATAGTGTATAAGACAGAGAAGAAGAGAGAATATTTATTTAGAAATAATATTAGCAGAATTAAGAAATGGAAGAAAGAAGAAGCTGACCTATATTTCAGGGACTGGAACATGTCTGTAATGCAGATGAAAAGCCCATTCCAACTCCCCTTTAAGTTGTACACCATCGAAATCTATTTGTCATGAAGCAGTTACCTGCTCATAGCTGAAAAAGCACTTTGATATATTTTTTATGAATCTAGCTTCTCCAGTGCTAAGATAACTGATTGCAACACAACCTTGCATTAATTATTGTACTTCTGTCTCCAGAATTATGTCCTATAAAAAAGGAAAGATTTAAAAAGAGCATGTATTCATTTTACAAAAAAAGGACAGATAATAAAAGGCTTAAGGATGATTTTTTTTTCTTTCATAATACTGCAAAGGACAATCAAATAATTAAGAAAAAAGTTTAAAAGTGCCTTTTGAAAAAATATTTTTTCTTGGTTTAAATGAGATATTCATTAAAAGAGGAAAGAATTAATAATAAAAAAAATAGGTGCTATTCAGAAAACAGTTGGATCTCTGTGTGTTTTTTTCCCACCTTGGAAAACAATAAACAGTCAGTAATCATTCAAGCCAAGTAGTAAAATTTTTTTAAGCTGAAATTTTTATCTGTTTTAATTTTTATTTTTAGTGTTTGTAGGAAATAAAATTTTTAAAGAAGCCCATATTCTACATGAAAAAAAAAAAGAGAATAATTATCTTTAAAATTTAAGTTTTACCAGGTATTTTAAATATACACAGCTGTCCTGGCTGTGCCCCCTCCCAGCTCCCCGTGCACCCCAGCCTTCTCCCTGGCAGGTCAGCACAAGAGGCTGGACTGTCCTTGACTGCTGAGCAACAACCCAAAACATCAGCACGTTATCAGCATTTTCTCATCCCAAATCCAAAACAGCCTCACACGAGATTCTGTGAAGAAAACCAGCTCTATCCTGGCTGAAACCAGGACAGTATATTCATATATTCATATATTATATAGACTGTAAGGATGCAGGGATTTTTATTTCATTTTTCTCTTTGGTACCTACAAAATGCTCATTCTTACAGTCTGTGTTTGAATTATGGTTATATCTCATAGCAATATCAATAAACTCCATCCACAATTTCTTCTTATAACACCCTATCTTTCTGCTGTATTTTACCTAATCCAAAAGCTGGGACCTTACAGTTAGTCTCATGGAAAAAAGACTAATACCGAACTTAATATAAGAAGTATAGTTATTGTCTGATTCTGATTATTATTCTCATCTCTTTTTTGTACCTTATCTTAATGCTTTACTGAAATGGCAGCCAGAGTTTGGCCTTTTAATAAATATCAGTCCTTAGATCTGTAGGATGTAAAATCCAGATACATGTGGCCTAGCAGCTCCCAATTAACTTTAAAGTCAGCATTATATTATTATAATTTAATTAGGTGAAAGAAAATGTAATATACTCAAACATCATAAATAGTTTAAATATACCAGACAGCATGTGTAATAATGTGAATAATTTTTCAAGAGAGGAGATTGGACAGTGAGTTTCTTAGTGCTCC
>NW_010545731.1:3185-14984 GCF_000687285.1 Phaethon lepturus
GTATACACTCAGATGTTATTTCAGTGGAACATCTTCACTTCTGTTCTTCTCTGTCCACATGTAAACAGCATGTTCCTCTCACATCTCTGTTTCCTTAGTGTGACCATAATATGTACAGTGTTGCCTGGACTAAAAAGACTAGCCACACAGTAGTCGCTTTTGAAATCCTTTAGGGATCATGCAAAGACTCCAGGGTTTGTTTTTGTAAACCAGAACTTTTTGAATTGTAGAATTTTTCATCACAAGCTCTTCCACTCTTGGCTTGTCTTCTTGGTCCATATGAAATGAGGTGGGAAACATGGTTTTCAATTTATGCATCTTCCTTCTACCTCCTGTGCTGGAAAAATTCACTGTCCTAGTAGCCCAGGAGATCAGTGAGTACACAGGGTAAATGGAAAGATAATTCCTCTCAAAAGGCTGGTTGTGTTTGAGCATTAAGAAGCTGATAGGTCATAAGTGGGTGCTATGATCTGATCTCTGGTATGAGAGTGTTGGCTCAAGATAGCAACTCCCCTGATATGTGTGGGCTTTAGGACTTCCTTTTAAATGAGTGCCGTAAGAAAAACAGATGTTGCATCTCATCTATTTTCCATTCAAATACAGGTTGAGAATACCCCTGCTTATCACACCTCAACTGAGGATATTTTAAAGCTTTTCTAAATTATCTGTACTATCCTGCTTTTTGCACATTTCTAGAGAGGGAATATTACAAAGGAAAGTCATATCTCCTTCCTGTTTCATCACAGAATTTCTTGGGGCAAAGGCAAATGCTACAAGAGGCCAATCCTACAAGTAAAAAGCATCTTCCAAATACAATTGCCTAGAAAACCATTTAGATTCATGTGCTTGATTCAATGCTCAACAGAATATGTTTCACTACCACCAACAGAAGACGTTAGCATATATTAAGAATGAAAATGGGACAGTGATTCTGGCACATCTTTGTGAAGTGTTTTAAGGTCAGTAGTTTGAGAAAACAAAATAAATGAAAATAACACGATAGGTTTATACATTCAGTGTTATCTTTGCAAAGTAAAAAGCTTATAAGCATAGCTTTGCTCCAGCTTTTAACAGTTGAAACTTTCCTGATTACAGTGGCATGATATCAGGGTATACCTGGAATAGCTCAGCAGCGTATTAGATGTAGATAACTTACATTTATTTACTGAAAGCTATGACTTATATTCAGAGGCCAGTGGGTCTTTTAGTTATAACTAACACTGAACTCCTAATTCATTTCCTTAGCAAATAAGACAGGATTTATCTAGGTTCCAGCTTCGTTTTTATCCAAGTATGCAAATGTCTCTCTGCATTAACTGTTTTAAAGCTACTGCATTAAAACTCACATTGGTCTAAGAAAGAAATAGGACCACAGCATATTGGCTTTAGAGTATCCAGCTGCAGAGCCAAAAGTGCAAGCTAAATTTATGGAAGTCATATGTTAATTATGTATGCATGAATGTAATGCGAAAGGGCACCCACCTGCATGAAAGTATATTAATAATACTTTATAGTATTAATAGAATTCATATGAAGGAAATACTGTATTTAATTTTACACATTGTCATATCTTGTTTTTCATTTTTAGTTAAAAGATAAAAAATAAAAAGAAAAAATACAACTGCACATATCAGTGTTGTGCCATAATAGAGTACTTAAACTATAAGTAGCCTTACTCATTCTATGTGGTCCCTCTTTGGCGCAGAGTTTCTTACTCAGCAGTCACTAGAAAGACATCTACTGACTGAAACATATGGTGGTGGGAGTGCTCTGACTTTCTCAGCAAGGCAATGTATCATACAATTAATCAAGCCCCTGGATCATCCTAATCAATGGGATTATGTATTTGTATAAAGCAAGGCATGTGCCTAAGTAATTTGCTGAACTGAGGCCAAAAAGAAGCAGGAGAATCATGGAAGTTACTGTATGTGATTATGTCATTAAAGGTAGTTTGCCACTGTCTGCGCAGGAGTGGGCTGAGTTGAGGACATCCAGAACGCTTTATATCCAAACGCTTTAGTTTTTCATTTGTTTAGGTAGAAAGCAGGTTTTTACATGCTTTTATAAAGTGTCATGTGATGCAAGATACATAATAGGGCACAAATTGGAATGTCCTGAGAATTCAAGCTACTTGCAATATAATCTCATATTATAATCCAAATATTATCTTAATAATTATTGAGAACCTACTCCTGAAGGTCTCTGGCAGCCAGGGCTTGCAGGATTGAGTCTCTGGAAAGGGCCAGCCATATGCTCATGATGATTAATGACACTTCTCTGATGCATTAAATGCACTTGTCTTGTCTGCATGCCTCAATGCACAGCCAAAGCAGCAACACCACTCAGGCTGCTATGCATTATTGTTTAATTAAACAACATGGATAATTTCCAAGACTATTTCAAGTAGAAACATGGCCTGGCATCTAAGGTCTGTTTAACCTTAGGAAGAAAGTACAAACAACAGGAGAATGAAACTGAAATGTGAGGAAAACAATTTATGCAAATAGTAGTTCACCTTTTTTGTTTTTCTTCTTCCAAATTTCGGTTGGGAAAATCATGAGCTAATGGAACGGTCCACGAAGCACAGTTTTTTTCCTCCTCCACCCCCAGCCATGATGAATGTGAGGACACTGATTACAGAGATACACAGAGGTCTAATTAATTGCTCTGATATACCTGAGCAAGAAGCCCCCTTCAGCCACAGGTAGACTTTCCCAGTAATTTAGACAATCTTTTGCTTGAAATTATTTGCTGGAAAAGCTCTGTGGAAGTGTGATTGTGGTAAGTAAAAGCCACCCTGCTGCATAGCACCAGCATAGCACCTCTGAAGCTTTGAGACTTAAACACCACCTGTGGTCTGTGCTATCCTTTGAGAGAGAGGCAAATTTACTTCTTTAATATTTTGTGGTAGTGAAATAGAAAAGACTAGATGACTCCCTGTTGCTAATACTTTTCCATGATGGTAGGATTTCAAAAAGTGTCTTTTTGACTTTAAAGAAAACAAAATTAGGTCAGACTGGAGAGCTTTTGAAAAGCCTACTCCAAACTAGCAAAGCTATTTCATTTTCCATTCTCTGAGCCTCTCCTGTACTTAGCCATACTGCACTGTGTTTTTCAGAGGATGCCTATAAAACTCAAGTTCGAATTGATGACGAACCAGCCTATTTGGACATTCTAGACACTGCTGGACAGGTGAGTAGTTTCCCAATGTGAACCATTCAATCAGAGATAAAAAAGATTTTAACCTCAGATATATGGGTCACAGAGCTAGAAACAAGCTTCCTATTCAAACATAAAGGGAGCAGTGGCAGAATAACATTGAGGAATTAACAAAGGAGAAGATTAAAGGAGTGCTTCAGTGGTGTATATGTATAAGTTCAAATCTGACCAGAGGAGACAGACTTTTATTTCATTGAGCAGTTTGTTTCTTTTTTTGCTGTATACAGAAACATCTGTCACAGTCATGGAGTGAATAATTGCTGTTGTTTGTCTTACGTATTTAGCATTCCCGCTTTTCTATACATTAGAGGAATCTTCTGGTCTACTTGTAGATCAAGTATTTTAGTTACCATTCTTCTCCTCCCCACATTATATCTAAACATCAAATGCTCACCCATAAGGAAAAGATCTTAATGCCAAAAGTAACACACAGTGTATGTATAATGTGTATATGCATGTGTGAGCATCAGTCAGGGTATTAAGTTTCACATACAATAAGGCAAAAGAAGGAGTTAAATGCAACAATTTCTTCTACCTGACTCAGTTCATCCCCTTTCCAACTCAAATATTTTTATTGTTTAATCAAAATGTTGCAGCTGGTTGATGAGGTATGCATCAGGTTCTGTTTGAAGGCTTTGAGTTTCATGAGTGTACGTGTATGTGCACCTTGTACAGCAATGAGTCAGTCAAAAAGGACAGTAGATACTTAAACAAACAAAAAAAAGATTTAGGAAGGATTTAGGAAGGATTTCCAAGACTGGAAACCTTGATCTCAGCTTCCCAAATGTCTGAATGCACCTTAGCTGGGCACTGCAAATGATGGGAAATGCAGTCTGCTGCTGGGAATTAGAATGGCATCAAGTTCAAGAAGCTGAATGTAGTTCAGGGGGATTGTGGCACGAGTTTTACATGTGAGTGAAATATAGGCTGATTTCAAAGTGAACTAAACCCAGTTTCAGGGGTCAAAAGATGCCCTGAATTATTTTTCCTTGACTCAAAATTATATCGTCTCAGCAGTTAACCAGTGACCGTTGCTGAGTCTCCTGTGAATGTGTTTGATTCTCCATAAAATTTAAGCTAAATTTCTAGGCATGTCTCCAAAGCTGTGAATTTAATTGACCTAGAATTTATTATTATAATAGGCCTAAGAAATTTCTTATGCATAACAGTCCTAGCATAGCTTCAGCAATGGCTTGGCTTGGGGAAAGAAGGAACATTATAGTTGCTACTCAGTATGTCTGAAAATACCTGTACTTCTGTTGGAGAAGAGGAAACAACATCTTTGCTCACTCAGGAAGTCTGAGACTAGTAACTTCAGCCTTATATCATCATTAGTATACAGTCATTAGGGAAATTATATCTCCAGCTGTTTAGTCTTGTAAGGCTTTATATATTAGGGACCTCCTGTGTTATCCTTTTAATATAGTTCACTGTCTACATCTACTTCATTCTACTCCTAAATTCCTTCTAGTCCTATTTTGTAGAGTTAAAATGCTAAAAAGTAAAACGCTTTCTCACCCTGTGCTGAAGAGAGCTGATGAATCAGAGTTTATGTGTCCAGCTTTTTGCTAATGGAAAGAGGATCAAAGTGCCATACAGGATTTGTTCATCTTCATAGGTGTGTTCCTAAGAGAGTACGGGAGTTAAACTCTGTAAACCATAGAAGAGGGTAAAGTAGGTATAGAGCTACCTGATCCTAAACTTGCATCGGTAATGCAAATATTATTTATACACAGGAAATAAAGCAGCTTAAAATCAAAGCAAAGAATGGATGATGAATGAAACAAAAATGCAAAGTGTGCTTTTATTTTTCAGCTGGGGAATAATATAATGTGAAAACCAAGAGGAATCATTTCGTCTACTTAGATTTTTTCCATTTGTTTTTGTTGTTAGTAACATAAAAGTTTGTGATGTTGACAAAAAAATTATAGAATCAGATATTGGGAGTTTCTTTCTCTTCCTAAGCCCCTACCAAAATCAAAACCACTATTTTTTCTTTTTTTTTTTAATTAGAACAAGTATTTTTAAAATTATATTTCATTTTCTGTCAGCTTCTTTTAAAATAAAAAAAATGGAGCACAATCTTTAATCCCTTTGAACAATTTTTTTTAGATTTAGGAAAAAGGAAAAATTATCCCTACACACTGACCTTTGAAGAAGCTGAAAATATTATGTTTTCCAATGTAAACAAAGCTTATCTTGTGGCAGTGATGTTCACTTTTTAGGAAAAATTCCCTACAAAACTGTACAACTCTCACATGTTTTTTGATATTTGATCATATAAAAAAGCTAGAACAAAACCTTTTTTTTAATTGGGGTGGGGGGGGACTTATTAACAGTATTATGAATTTTAGCAGAACTGACAGTTGTAAGGTAAGAAAAGAAAAACAGTGAGAGCTGGTGGGAATAATAGTAGAGAAAAGCTGGAGAGTTTCAACTGTTGTTTAAAGAAGGGTCCAAAATACCCATTTTATAGCAGAGACCTGTGGCAGCAGCTCCACACTTTGCAGATACAGGACATTGTACAACCTGGACATACGTGTTCTACCTCATGATGCAAGTTGAATTGATAGTAGAAAATCTCTGCTTTAAATTTCCCTGTTCTTACAGCGCAGACTGTCACTGAAACATGTCTCAGAGTACCCATGCTAGGAAGCTCTTCCCACTTTCCTAGGCCGCTATTTTTCAGAAACTGTCCGTTCGAAGTATGCTGGATTTAGCTGCTTGCCTTTGCAGATGTCTCTGAATTTGTTGCCTCTCTATCTGCACTACACAGCTCCAGAATAAATCAAGACCTAATCCAACGCCCATTGAATTCAACAGCTAAAATAGCCTCTTTCCTCACAGAGGGCTTAACGTTACTCTCACTGAAGTTCAAACTGAAATTCTGCTGTGACTTTGGTGGCTCAGGGTAAAAATCCAAAGTGCCCAGTTATGCTGCTGATGGCGTGCTCTGATGGTACCTCGCTGGGTTTCATGTTAAAGCAGAGATGGTGTTACAGCTTCTAAATCATGCAGTGGGAATCTCATTTCTCTCTCAGTGTCCTTGCAGTCATAAATACTTCATCATCAACTTTGAATAATGACTTTAATCCCTTCAGAAGATCAGGAGCTAAAATTGTAATTCTTCCCTATTGGGGAAACACAACAAGTCAATAGAGAAACCGACTGACGTTAATGTATTTTGTTGTTGTTCTTGAGGAGATGTTTCACCAAATATGCTGCTTCTTTCCCTTCTGTACCTATGCACTAGTTGAACACTTCAACACTGACCAAATATTGTGGTTTACTAATAATTAATCTAGTTTTTTATTGCCAAGTCCACAGTTAAAGATCCACAACTGATTTCATACCTGAAACTGGGTAGAAATATTTGATGTTAACTGATAGATATAGTTTGGAGCACCAAAAACGTACTTGGTGCTTCAGAAATATATTTCTGATTCTCAATTTTCTGAAGTTAAAAAACATTCAAACAAACTGAAAACCAGAAACATGACTAAACTGTTAGTATTGCCCATCTAGTTATTGACCTTCCTCTTCTCATGCATACACATAGACACTGTTAAATACAACAGATTGCTCCTCTCAGGAAGCAGACTGATGTTCCATGAACTCTGGATACATATTTTCTACATCATCGTTTGTCCTCTAGTGTGCTTCCAATATTGTTTTCCCATAGAAGATACAACAGGAGGCACATTCTTAATGTATGTAGGGCTAGTGTAAGTAGTTAATGCTTCACTGAACTCACAACCGCCTGCTTTCTACCACTCGCTACACCTGCCAGCAGAGTAGCCTGTCTTTCCTCATCGCAATCAACTTCAGACAGAACAAGGTTGCATTTACCTCAGAGAGTTTCAAGAGCAGGTATTGCTGATGTAGCTGCTCGTAGCTGAACTGTCATAAACAGCACTTACTTGAGCAATTCCTACCACAAGTCTTGAAAACGTGGCAGCAAGAAGGAAAGGAACAAAAAATTGATGTTGGTTTTGTTTTTCAGTGGCACAACTGAATCTAGAAGACGTATCCTTAGCCTCACATTTACTGCTAGAAGAAGTTATCAATGATGCCTTTGTCTGTTCTTTAACCAGGAGTTCTCTTCTTAAACAAAAAGGGTTTTTTTTTTCCATGTACATTTCAATTAAAACAAAACCAAAAAGCAAATAAAACCTAACAGAGTAAATGTGAGAATGAGCTTCAGGAGGAATTTTATTTAGTTAGCTTTTAACCCTCTAGGCTAGCTACAATTTGGCATGCGGAGTAAATAATACAATCTTAATGGAAATCTGCAAATGTAAACCATTATCCATGAAGATAGCCTGAGCTTTCTTGTTCAACCATGTTCGTGGGACATTGCTTGAGTAACTCTCTCCTGAAACTCACCCGTGTGCCTCTCTCTGTCCCTTAAGGTTGGGAGAAGTGATGGGAGGGTGGTAATTCTGGGGTTTTCCTTTTCTTATCCAGTGTGTCATAAACCTCACTTGCTTTTACATTTATTTGTTTTGAATTGATGTAAACTCTTTGACTTCCAGGAAACTTGTGGGTGCAAATGAAAGGACATTCAGACCTCAAGTCCTTTATTCTGTGTTCAGTTCCCTTCACAATTATTCTGAGACTGACAACCCCCAACTGCTCCAACCATGCACAAAAAGCCTCCACAAGGAGTTATAGAAACCTTCTGTTCACTCATTCATGCTTTCTCACTCTCTCTTCTAACTTAAAAATATGTTGCTCTTCTGGAGCATGGTTTGAATTCCTCCTCGTGGAGCGTACACAGCAGTTATCTCTCCTGCTGTATTTATAAACTGTTGACTGACACAGGAGCTTTTATTCTTGCTACAGCTTTCCTCCTGATGACACATTACCAACCTCCTTGTTAGACCTCACACCAAACGTTAAAAGGGCATCAGACAGCATTCCCTTCACCAAAAAACCAAGCTGGGATGACCCTGTGTAGGAAGGCAAACTTGTTTTCGGACATGAAACAGCCAAATACGCAAGAAAATGGATTTCTGTACCTGTCAGTGAGACAGTACATTTCAAGATTATTGCACCAATTTTTGCTTGTTAAAACGTGAGCTTTTTATGATAATCTTAGTGCACCAGTATATTTCCCAGGTGTGATCCAGAGACTTGAAAAATTGGCCTTAAAATGTGACAGCATGCTATTTCAGTGAGATTTTCCTTTGTCTGGGGCTGTGTGCACATGAATTCATTTCCAGGCAGACACTTTTCAACCTGACAACAGCAGTGCGCTCTGTAGTGAAATCCATCTCTCAAATTGCTAGCAAATCACACGACATGTTTATCCTGCCAACCTCCAGGACTATGATTTTTGCCCCCTGCTTCAAGCTTTGAAGAGGAACCATATTAGTCCCAAGAGCCCTTCAGATAAACACACTTTCTCAAACTAAACACGATAGTCCGATGACTCACTCAGGCTGTTATCTGAGATCCTGCTTATTATCTAAACACGCTGCTCTAATCCTGAATCAATGGAAGTCGAATTTCAAACTACGCTACTGCAGCTTATCTCAAGGAAATGTAAAATGCCTTTTTGGCAGTAATTATATTTTAATGGGCCTTTACAGCATGTTCTTTTTAGGGGAAAATAATTTTAGTGCACTTTCTGTTAGGTACTGTAGTGAGTAAATGAAATCCATTTTATTTTTAAAGCATGGTGGTAGTGAACTAAGTAGCAACCATTAACACAGTGTATTAGGTGAAGAACATTAATTTTCTTTATATATGTTGTTTCACAGGCTGATGATGACATACTTAGTCAAACATCAGAGTGAAAATTTGGTGGATTCTCAAGACAAGCTGTTCTGTACTTTCTAGGGAGAACTAGAATCTCTCCCATGACCAAGTCATTTTATTTGAGAATGGACAGATTTTGAAGAAACATTTGGCACAAATACTGAGTGAAAAAAAAGTTCCATTAATCATAGATGAAATTGCAGACCTGACTCCACTTTCCTTCAGATTATGGGCAAAGTATTCTTTGGCTTCAGTAGGAAAAGATCTAGGCATCCACTGTCAAAAAAAAGATTATGTTAGTTTAGCAAGAGCAGGCAACTAGCAACTAAGATTCCCAACTTCCTTTCCCATCCCTGTCAGTGAATGAATCATGGAGCAATAAAGTATGAATCAGTTTGTATTTCTAGGTCTTCATTTATCTTTCTGACAAACAGATGCAATAACATGTTGCAGGGATCAGGCATTTTGTGTGAACACCAGATTTTAGAGAGTCTAGCAATACTGATTTCCTGCCCCTCAATACCATTCAACTTCACTAAAGTAAATGCTAGCAGTCCCGTAGTGCTGGTGGAGGTATACTTTCCAGTGTAACCTTTTCTTTCTCAATACATTTTTCTTTTTAATCTGAAAATGCTTTCTTTCTTGCTGTTCTTTGTCTTTCTTTAAGTAATAACTTGCAAAAATAGGTAAATATCCAATGATACCACTGAATGGTTGGTTTATAACTTTTTAAAAAACAATAAAACTAAGCATTTAAAATAAAATAAGAAAATACTTCATTACCAATTCTCATAAAAGTAGCAAAATCCTTTTTACTTCTTTCCAGATCTTTCCTTGTAGTATTTCCTGCTTTTTTGTTGTGTTCTAGTGTACATTGTATGGAAAACACCTATATAAGCACAAGAGAATCATAGAATAGTTTGGGTTGGAAGAGACCTTAAAGATCATCTAGTTTCTACCTCCCCTGCCACGGGCAGGGACACCTTCCACTAGACCAGGTTACTCAAAGCCCCATCCAACCTGGCCTTGAACACTTCCAGGGATGGGGCATCCACAACTTCTCTGGGCAACCTGTCCCAGTGCCTCATCACCCTCATAGTGAAGACTTTCTTCCTTATAGCTATTCTAAATCTACTATCTTCCAGTTTAAGACCATTGCCCCTTGTCCTGTCCCTCTCCAGCTTTCTTGCAGGCTCCCTCCAGCTACTGGAAAACTGCTATAAGGTCTCCCTGGAGCATTCTCTTCACTGGGCTGAACAAACCCAACTCTCTCAGCCGTATGATTAAAATTCATCCAGGTCCTCCGCAAGACTGTGATTATGTAAAACTGCCTTTTCTTCTAACATTGCAAACTGTATGGTTGCTCCCCACTATTGAATAGCACTGAAGCCCTTTGAAGTTACTTCCAGCAGACGTTGGACATGTTCTAAGTATGTCTTAAATTCTTTAGATTTGTGTGACTTACCTAGGTAATGTCAGTAGGAATTCCATTTTACAGTTTTGTCTATCAAAAGCTACTTGTTACCAAGCAGCTCTACAGAAACTGTGGACTCCAGTGGACAGAAAACTGTTTTCTACCTGTATCAATTCTCACAAAATTCACACCAAAAAGGTATTTCTAGGACTAATATCTTGGCTTGCATACTGAGAAAACAAGTATATGTAACAGCAGCGCCTGGTGCCATTTGACCTGACAATAAATCACCAAGAGAAAGGTCTTTTGCAGAGCCGGGTGTTAATGCTTCTCAGGAAAAGGAGGTTGTCCCAAAGAAGTGTAATTTATCAAAACTTGTTTGTCTTTTATGCTATTCTGTAGCTGCTGGATACTCTACCAATACACTGAACGGTGGTGTCTCCAGACCGAAACGAAAGAGAGCAAAAAGTTATACAGTATTATCTGAATCATCCAAACCTTTGAATTGCAAAACTGCATGAGAGATCTGGCAGGAAAAGGCTTTCTAAAGATTTTGTTTTCATTTCACACTAGCAGGTGGGGGATGGAAAAGCCTAAAAACAAAAGATGTTTTTCACAGCTGAAGTTCCAATAGTTTTGCCCCAGAACGTGGAAGTGGCATCTCTCACTCCAATAAAAAAAACAGAAAAGAAAAAGTAAACCTCAGTAAATTTTGAACTCCATTGCTTGTCACTTTTCCTTCGTAATCTCAGGAATTTTATTGCATCTATCCAAATTTTTAAAAGAGGAAATGAAGAGCAAAATGGAAATTCAAGACAATAATTAGTGAAAATACAGAACATTTTCTTCATCCTTTTTTAGACAGGATATTTTTCAGATATGTATTTTCCTTGCTTCCACAGAAGCAAGCTTGCATAGCTGGCATAGATTTTTGTGCCTACTTTTATTTTGTGCCTAATGGCTGAGGAGAATAAATTGTTGCCATGGGAGTTCCATGTCATTATCAGAGCAACAGGATGATGTGAAACAAACCATGTCAGGGAGCAATCTTTGCTTTTAAAAGGACAAAACCTCAGAAGCTTAACAGCAGCTGGATCGGTTGTACCTGCGCCAGAAATCAGATCTTCTCTTTCTTACAGTGGGGTACCTGACTAACACCTTGGAGCAAGCTGAAGACTTGAAGACTCTACTAACTTTCAGAATTGCAGATAAGTTATGTCCTTGTGTTGGACAGTCTTGGCATATCTCAGAAGCTATTCAGCATCTTTCAGGATCTATTGCTCCAACCTAGATACTTCATGACTCCAGTTTTGGAGTGCTCTTTTTGTCCTCACAGCTTTTTTCTAAAGAAATGAAAACTATTCCCTCATCCCCCTGCAGATGACACCAAGTTGGGTGGGAGT
>NW_010545732.1:0-420 GCF_000687285.1 Phaethon lepturus
CAATGGATGAGGAGGAGGCTGAGGTACTGAACGACGACTTTGCTTCAGTCTTCACTGGTAATCACTCTTCCAACACCTCTCTAGGGGATGGACTGCAAGACGGGGACTGGAGGAGCAAAGTCCTTCCCACTGTAAGAGAAGATCAGGTTCAAGACCCCCTGAGGAATCTGAACATGCAAAAGTCTATGGGACCTGACGGGATGCGTCCCAGAGTCCTGAGGGAATTGCCTGATGTAGTTGCCAAGCCCCTCCTCCATGATATTTGAAAAGTCCTGGCAGTCAGGTGAAGTCCCTGGAGACTGGAAAAAGGAAAACATTACAACTATTTTTAAAAAAGGGTAGCAAGGAGGACCCTGGGAATGACCGACCCATCAGCCTTACCTCTGTGCCTGGGAAGATCATGGAGCAGAACCTCCTACA
>NW_010545733.1:0-200 GCF_000687285.1 Phaethon lepturus
TGCATATTCCAAATTATAGTCTGACTGTAAGTCCTTTTTATCAAGTGACCCAGAAGAAGAACTATTTTAAATGGGCCCCTGAGCAACGACAAGCCTTCGAACAAATCAAACAGGAGATCGTTCATGCTGTAGCCCTCGGGCCAGTCCGGGCAGGACAAGATGTTAAAAATGTGCTCTACACGGCAGCCGGGGAGAATGGC
>NW_010545733.1:502-868 GCF_000687285.1 Phaethon lepturus
GGGATCATGGATTGGCCAGAAGGCAAAGGTTTTGGAATATCACCAGAAGAGGAGGTGGCACATGCTGAAGAGGCTCCACTATACAATAAACTGCCAGAGAACGAAAGGCAATATGCCCTGTTTACTGATGGGTCCTGTCATATTGTAGGCAAACGTCGAAGGTGGGAAGCTGCTGTATGGAGCCCTATAGAACGAGTTGCGGAAGCTGCTGAAGGATAACATGAGTCAAGTCAGTTTGCAGACGTGAAAGCCATCCAGCTGGCTTTAGATATTGCTGAACGAGAAAAATGGCCAATACTCTATCTCTATACTGACTCATGGATGGTGGCAAATGCTCTATGGGGGTGGCTACAGCAATGGAAGCAG
>NW_010545733.1:985-1205 GCF_000687285.1 Phaethon lepturus
CCATCTACAAGAGTCGGGCCACTGAAGAACATCAAAACAACCATCAGGTGGATCAGGCTGCTAAGATTGAAGTGGCTCAGGTGGATCTGGATTGGCAACATAAGGGTGAATTATTTATAGCTCGGTGGGCCCATGACACCTCGGGCCATCAGGGAAGAGATGAAACATACAGATGGGCTCGGGATCAATGGGTGGACTTGACCATGGACACTATTGCACA
>NW_010545734.1:0-28595 GCF_000687285.1 Phaethon lepturus
CTTTGCCTTCAAAGTCCTCCTACCGAAGTTATAGCTGTGAAGGGCTACACATAGTACTAGAAATGACACAATAAAAAATGTCCAATCAATTTCAGTTGAATGACTTGCACTGAGACAAGTGGAAGTGAAATGACCCCAAAACCACAATACCTAAAAAGCACAATTAGTTGAATGTAACTTGCTAATTCACTCTTCTGAGCATTTGGTTGTAGGGAGGCAACAATGGAGTTTGAATGTAAGGAAAGATTTCTCTGAAGAGAAATCTTCCATGCTGTGGGGCAGGAAGAGGATGCAGAGTGAAGTATTTATCTATAGCAGACTGGCTATAACATTGAATAGACAGTTCGTTGCGCCACAGAAAGTACAACTCACATATGAAACTAATTCATGTAGACATTCACCATGACAAGCATTCAATTTTTAGCAAATTTTAAAAACAAATACTACAGTTCTCCTAAAATTAAACTTTTTTTTTTATAATTTCTATCTTTTTGTTTGTACTTTATACACCTTGTATCTACTCCTGCTAATCATCACAGAGGGTGATGTATTACCTTCCATGGCTTGCATGCTATCATGATGTGTCAGGAATTTCTCAGTCGGAATTGCTCAAAGCAGAATATCAAAGGTACTCAGTACACACTCAAGACCTTTGAGATAGAAGCAGTAACTGTTAAACATTGGTAATCATATAGCTAGCAATCCAGAATTGTCTTATGAGTGCATAATGAAACAGAAGCTGTTCCAAACAGATGTACATATCCCAACATAAATAAAAGAGAAAGCAAAATAGGTGATATTCCCCCTATGTGTTAAAAGAGACAAGGGTGCCACTGTTCTGATACCAACTTCTAAGATTACACCTATCTCTCACCTCTGTTCTTGCTGGCTAGACCACAAGCCAGCCATGGATTTTACAAAGATGAAATGAGTCAACAACAGGCAGCTCAGAATTTACTACTTAAAGTCCAGAATTTCACTGTGATTTTTTGGCATGACTGCTAGAAGTCATTTCAATTTATCTACTGACTATGAAATACCACTTTGTGTATAGTGCTCCTTTGAAAGATGAAATATGGAAGTGATACAATGGCAGAAGGAGATAACAGGTGGGAGATGTACTCAAGGAATGCATTTCCAGGAAAAATGTAAATGAGTTCAAAAGGGGATTGATGTTAACTTCAGATGCTTAACACAGGTGCTGAAGTGCTGAGCCTATATATTCTGCATAGTCACTGGAGAGAGGTAGCAGTCAGGATCCTGAGATAAAAACATTACTTAATCTGGATACAAGATCAATTTTGCTAGGTTGTCCCTCTCCTCCTCTGAATCATGAACACAATATTGTGAAAACAGATTTTTGCCTTACTGCTCTGATGTGAGGGTTTTTGTATTTTGGTTGGGTTTTTTGTCGTTTTTTTCAATGTGCAATTATGGAAAAAGCAAGTGTCATTCACAGTGGAGACTTAGAAAATCAGAGCTCTTGCTTCACAGAGTGGGGCAGTCAGACTGTAATTCAATATGCAACACTGTCTTTTATGTGTTGATTTCTTCTCTTTACAGTCTTCATTAAGGCTAGGTTAACTAAGAGTTGTAAGGCTAACATAAAGTGTGACTTTGTAAAAACATATATATACATATACATTAGTCAAGTGTTATCTGACTACTTTGTCAGTTAGGGAAGAATACTTGCAGTGTTGGGCAAAAAGAAAAAAAAGTATTTCTATATAAAGCTAAAGAATTTACAGTATGTATATAGATAAATATATTATTTTCTGGAAATTGTCATAAGTGTAATGGGACTCAATCAGATGGAAGAAATTTTACTTGAGTTGTGTGTGATATCCTAATATAGGACCTCATAAAATACTGCATTATGTCAAAGTAAAATAATGTTTGCTTAAAAGAAGTCCACTTTCTTCTGTGCCTATGTCAATCACCCTCAAGTCATCAAAAGATTTACTTGCAGATCTCTCATAAAACCTTGTTGTATGAAATGGCATTACAAGAAGCAACAGGAATCTTGCACAAACTACAGCTGATCTGCTGTTGGTGTTCGATCTGTTGTTTCTCTAATTCAGTGTGTTGTCACCTGTGAATCAATACGGGAGAGTGGCTGAACCTCTCAGCATGTTCTATGCAGTACCTTGCTGAGTGCTAATATCAGAAAGGTTTGCAGGGATGCTGTCTTAAAATTAAGTATTTTCATTACTTGAAGCTGAAAGGGAAAAAAAAACAATTAATTAAAACTTTGTTGAGTATCTGCTGCAAATTAATTAAAAGACAAACAAACAAACCTTCATGTGGTAAGTTGACCCTGACCAGCAGCTAAGACCTTAAGCATTTCCCAGCTCACTGCCTCCTCAGTGGGGTGAGAGGGAGAGTCAGAAGAGCGAAAGCTGAAAACCCCCTCTTGTGGGTTGAAATACAGACAGTTTAATAAATAAAGCAAAAGCTGCACACACAAGCAAAGCGAAGTAATGAATTCATTCACTACTTCCCGTTGGCAGGCAGATATTTCACCGCTTCCTGGAAAACAGGGCTCCATCATGTGTAACAGTTCCTTGGGAAAACAAACACCAGAGCCGAGAATATCCCTTGTCTCCTCTCCTTTCCCACAGCTTGCATTGCTGAGCACAACATCATGTGGTAAGGCGCAATCCTTTGGTCATCTCAGGTCAGCTGTTTTGGCTGTGTCCCCTCCCAGCTTCTTGTGGACCCCACGCCTGCTCACTGGGGTGACAAAGTGAGTCAGATATTGAGACACTCATAACAAAGTGGAGGGGAAAGCAGATTCCTTCTAAAGCAAGGAACTTCAAACTGTGTCTCAGCAGAGGTGGTGACATAACTGTTGTATCTCCTTTGTCATTTTCCTCACAATAGATATAACTGAGTGCCGCTGACATTAACCACAGTGCCACCAGTACTTCATGATACTGTGACACACTTTTGGCAGACTCTTCTGCAGAAAGGATCCCAAAAAACAATCTTTAAATGTTCTGTATTTGATATGCTCTGAAATAATCGATTTCTCCCTTCTGGGACTTGTTTGAAGATCGTCTATCCACCAAGTGCGAAACTACCATATACAATGAAAATATCTATTCAAAAAAATTCTGTGTGGAACTGGATAACAGACCTAAACCAGAAGAAACATTTTTTTAAGATTAATAGTATATTACAGAAGTAAAAAAATCTTCCCTTTCCACCTATCATGAAGTGGGAAGTGGGGAGGGGTATAATTTACTGCATTCTTCAAAAAGTGCCTTTGCCAAAATCCTTGCAGACAGAGTACAGGCTGAACTCGCGTTGTTATGAATCATTTATCACAATAGGTAGAATCAGCAGAGGCAACAATACATTAATGAGTAACAGCTGACATTGAGTCAGGTCCTTAGCTTTGTGCTGCTCCAGACAGCAGCAACAGTTATATTTGGCTTTCTAAATCTAAGTCCATGCTCAATTCTAAGATTTGCTGTAAATCCCACCTACTGTGTACAGCATTACAGAACAGAGACGTAAATTACCATGATCTTTTGTCTCAGAGCTTTAAGATTTACGGACAAGAGAAATGCGTTTTAGATGCACTTCTTAAATCCTTTTCTAAAGAAGGAAAGTCATTCATGGATCAGACCTGAAGTACCCAAACAGCACCTTTATTAAAGGCTTGGTTCATTAGTGCTCATGACTCGATGAGTCTGACTAGTGCAATAGTGGTTACACTAGAGCTTTGCTAGTTTACCTGGAGTATCTGACGTATACCTATTTCAGAGCCCACTACTCAAGAGATTATCCAATCAAATAAAACTGCTTTAACATGTGCTGTGTCTTTTAGTCCGAGGAAATTAATGGGATCACTTGGAGCTGAAATACCTGAAAGGTCATGAAACTATATTTTTCAAGTCCTTATCTCAAATGATAGGTTTATGATTTCACTATCCTGTAGAAGTGTCAGAGGCAGCAAAGACAGGCTTGCCTGGCTGAACAAGTGAGCTCCTGAGTCAACTTTCTGATGACTGATTGTGGGCACAGACAAAGTCGTAATGACAGAAAGCCAATCTCCTAATGATGCCTTTGTAGCTGCAGAGCATTGTGCAAATATTTGGGAAAAAAAAAAGACAAAATCACACTAAAGATAATAAATATGCCTTCATTCCACTTCACAGTTGATAAATTATTAACAGCTTAACTTTTACAGGTGATGTGCCTGTGCAGAGAAGCTTCACTAGTTTTCAAGACTCTGTAGGCTCACTTCCTGGCAGAAGCCTCCAGTTACCATCCCCTAGTACCTGAGAACCATAACTCAACTGGATAACTGTCATTGCAGAGGACTAAAGGACACTTTAAAATATGTCATTAATTAATGAGTCCACGTGTGGCACAATAAAAGCACTCTGTGCAGTGACTGGAAGAAGAATTTATCTTTTTTCCGATGGAGCCTTTTGCTCAATTGAGTTACAAGGGAATTAAATATTCAGGCCATCCAGACTTCTGTGTGGAACCTAAAGACTATTATCTGTGTCAAATATATAACTTATAAGGTCAGAGCAAAGGCTTTACTTATGCGAGTGGAAGATTATCTTCCACTAATCTCTGCAACTAGTAACTCTATTTGAAACAGCTAATGTTTTTATTAACCAGCAAAATGTTAATCAGTCAATCAGAAGATGTCCACAAAACAGTAAATATGCTGGAGGTTAGATATTAAAAATTTCTACTTCACTTTCTTTGGATTTAAAAGTCTTCATTTATATTATCAGAAATCACTGTTGATCACAAATGCAATGATGAGAGGGCGTAACAAGACAAAATTTAATGCTTCTAGAAGTTGTTTGCCACAGATCAGATAGCAGCTTTCTCTTCAATGTGCAGCACTATGGAGTTCAACAAATGATAACCACGTTTCTCTTTGACACTCATGCTGACATCAGTTACTAAAAAAACAATGTAAAATAACTTTCAGAATCATAGTGTAATGGATTTTACACCATTTCAGAATAAAATAAATTTGAAAGATATTTTTGATTCAGTATCAATTAATCCCTTATTGAGTTTTCAGTTTGTTTTTTTTTCTGTTTGCAATTATACTTGTGAAATTTCCTAAGACAAACAGTACAATTACTGTATTTTTATAAAATAAATCTTCTTACTATAATCTTCCATGTGCAACTTTTCAACTTTTTATTTTCTACAGCTTTGTATGGTCTTTGGAAGAAATGGCAAATTATTTTCATTGATGTGTTTTCACCTTCAAAAATCAAGCTGTTAGGTCAGATTATGTGGTGACAGACAGCTGGGGTCAACAATGCGCTAAATACTTTACAATCCTCTCTCTTCACTGATCTTCTCCAGCAGCCCACCTTTTAAATAAGGCAATAGGCTAGATAGAACTGTAAAGAATATTGCTAGATAATATCTTTTGGGAGAAAGGCTATTTGCTTGCAATTTATTCTTTGCAACCACTAGAGAATAAAGTTAACCAAAATCAAGTTTAGTAACACACTAACTGAAAAAAATACCACACTTAGTTATAGGTAAGTGAGATAAACACGATTTCTAGTCTTCATAGAGAATATCCTTCAAGAAGATGAGCATTTGACATTGCAATCAGCACAGGCAGCATGTCATGTTTATTAATATTTAGGCAATTAAGGTTACAAAAACATGAAATTAAGACTATATTTTTGAGACATGGCAATGCAGCTACAGGCAGTGAAACCTTAACCAAAAAGGGTTATATGCATCACAGAGATAGACTTTCTTTTGATGTGTTTGACTTCTGTAAGCAGTGCTTCACTACTTCTGTCTCACCCTATCACTTTTGCCTGCAAAGACAAAACAATCTAAGGTTCCATAAGTGCATTTATTGATGCACTTTATCGATTTATGGAAATATGAATATGGAGATGTTAGAAAGAAAAATGTGGTAAAAAGATAAAAAATGTAATCGCTACTCATCAGATTATTTTCAGTTTTAATATACAACAAAATATATGGAAATCATTAAACACTAAATATTTTTTCACAAATATAATTAAGAAACTAAATTATATTATTTCTTTAACTTCTTGAAAATATATAACTTGCTAAACACTATTGCTTAATTATATTATCAGAAAAGCATCAGAGAAAGTTAAAAATCTTAAATCAAGACAAAAGAGGAAAAAAATTACCAAAATAGTTTGGTTTGACCAGCATCAGATCTTAAAAGTTCTTTTTTTCCATGGAGATTAAAAAGAAAAAATTAATCCAAACTTTCTCAGTCGTAGGTCTTATTCAAATAAGCAATGCATTCAAAACCATCTATACTTATTTATTTCATTTTCTTTCTAATATTGTTGTTACTTCCTCTTGTAATATCATGTCTACCTCTTCACAAAATATATTTGTTTTGAAGAAGTTATTTCTTTAGTTGATCAAACCCTCTGGCTTCATTAAAAGTATACTACTGGGATGTGAGCATTTACTCCTGTTAAATTGCTGTAACCAATCTAAAAACTGTGTTCAGCCTTGATATTTTGAAAATTGGATAACTTATTATAAAGAAGACATCAAATCAGTAGAAAGACTGATATTCACTGTCATTAAGACTTCTCCTAATTAAAGGCATGATAATTTATTTTTGTCAAAAATAGATTTGTATAAGTGAAATGAAACCATCAGTTTTCAATGAATAGATAAATGTAGACTTAAATTACTAGTTACGATAAAATGCCAAAAATAAGAAAAGACATTCAAGGAGTGATTAAAACCGATTTTTTTTTAGTACGAACACATAGAGAACAAAATTATGAAAAGATGACAAATACGGCTATAACTACCTTCTATGACTATGATTAGAACAAGAATACAATATACAGTCTTAAGCAGATGCTTAAACACATGTTGAAAATGTAAACAGAGATGTAAGTTTGACCTGCATTTCTGTACATCCTTCTGAACTATGGAGCATAGTAACACTTGCTAAAAAACATGCACTACATCAAAGTATAGTCTCTTCTTAACCGTCTGTGCTGGAACCTATATCATCTCAGCATAAAATAAATTTGAAGAAGATTTTGGTACAGTATCAGTCATAAACAGTGGAGAAAATAACATGTAAATATTTTAATTACGTAAGAAACTCCTTGTAAGTTTAGAATGCAAAACATGGTTGATTAATCTCTCTTTTTCTCTTCCTGTGGCACATTATAATTGAAACTTTGGCATTTTATTACTAATTTAATGTTTCTTATGTGTTACCAGGAAATGTTTTGCAGTCTGCAGTATGTAATATAGATGTTCTGTAGATTTTTTGAAAGTACATGTAAACTGTATTTTTTCCAGCCATTGAAAGGAACCGAACTGTTTCTTTTCCCTTCTATGTTTCTAAAAATTCATATTATTTTTATCATGATAGGTGAGCTTGCATGCAAGAGTTAGAAAACTTGTATCAAATTATTCTGTTTTCAGAATGCAACAAATATTTCTGTTCCATAGAAATATTTATGCTCTCTCATCTCCACGTCCTTCACTTGATGTAATTGTTTATCCAGTCATGAACCCAAAATAATTTTTTTTCTAAGCGGTCAAAGATGTAAATTAGACTGTACTCTGATTAATTAAGTGGAAAATACTAATGCCATACATTTTCATTCTGATGTAAACCATATCAGGATAAAAGTGTTTGAAATATTTTTAGCCTCAACATGTAAAAAAATCAACTATATAGACCTTTAGAAAGAGATTGTAATATTTATTTAAATTTCAGTATACCCATTCCCTCAGTCTCCTACAAAAGACAGAAGTATTATTAATTTTAAAGAATTTTCCTTCTTTAGTGATAAAACTAATATTAGCTTAATATCAAAACTTTAACTACATAAACTTCCTGAAGGTCAGAATAAGACAAGGTAACGCTGAAAAATTATCCCAGATACATTTCCTATGAAATTCTTCTCTTTCATACATCTGAAACTAGCTCCTAGGATTAAAAAAACAGATTTTAAAGACAGTGTGGTATTTTCTGTTATCTTAGTTATGTGTTGGAATTCTTGCTCAGACTAAACAGATATAAACTAATAAAAAAATAGTAAGAGGAAATAATTTCCATTTTGCCTATGAAAGAGCAAAAAAAATCCAGACTTGTGTTTAGACTTGTATTTCTTAGTCAGACAAATTAAACATAGTTTAATATGACCATTAGGGAAAAAGAAACTGGAAGGAAAGAGCCAGACAACAGAGGATTCATGTGTCAACAAATATTTAGTACGCCTGCTATAGAATAACTCCTGTACACAGAAAATTAGTAGTCCAAAGGAGATGTTGCAATTTTAAAGAGCGGGAAGAGGATTGAACAAGGGACCAGTTTAGCATACGGAGACCTGCTGCTGGTTTCTAATGAAGTTACATCTCCACAGGTTACAGTCAGGGGATGGTAGGTCTGGGCATAAGTTTACTGTATACACGTGACAGTTCTTTATTTTCTCTAATTGCTTTAATTCTAGCAGTAAAACAAACATTGTTTGGGCCTGTTCAGTCATTTTATCCATAGCTGTTCACCAGGTTCTGGGTGGAAGTAATGTAGGTTATTTGATTTAATCAATATCTACTAAAAAGCTCTGATTACAGAGCGAGGTGACCCAAAACTCAGCCTAAGTGGAAAATATAAACTCTATTTACTGATAAGCAAATGGGAGTGACCTGAGAGAGACCAGGAAAAATCCAGAAAGACCAGTGTCTTCTTCCTGGTCAGGTAAGAACCTCTGTTTCTATCGTACTCGGCCTATTGGAGTTGATGACAGTCCAAAGTTTTCTACATTTTACAGGATCCCTCTGATTAAATTACAGAGTAATTTAAGCATATTCTGAGATATGTTTCAGGTATCGGAATTTAAGCTTTTGTTCAAGAATTTGTTGGATCAGAGTTTTATTTACTAACTAGTTCTTCACCTGCTATCAGCAGCGGAACTCCTATGAGGTTCAAGGAATGTAGGCCACAGGCTAGAAAGAATATCAATGGACTTGTAGTAGTAATGGCGGTGGGTCAGCAAAGCAAAAATACAAATCCAAACAAAACCCAATATACCACCACAACCAAAGGAAGTGAAATAGAACACAAAAGCACTGTGCTTCATAAAGCTCCACAGTTGACCAGTTGCAATTTTATTGTTCATTTGTCTGATGCCATGAGATGGAAAGCATAAGTAAAGTTTGTCAGAAGTTCAAGCAGCATGAATATTAAATTTGTAAACACTCTGTAATTTCTTTGAATACACTGCAAACAGTGAATATACATAATTCAAAATGATAATTGAAGGGATAATAGAACCTCCTCATCTACAGGATGTACTTCAGTTGTACACAGGCTGCATGAATTTTCCACTGTGATGAATTACTTTAATTGTTTTTGGCAAATTAAGACACATTTTTTCATTGAGTTAGCTACAGCAGATTGGCTGAAAATGGCAGAAGGCAAGACAATGATAACTAAGAAACTAGGCATATGAGAAATGTTCTTTAAAAATTCCCCTGTAACCACTTTGTTTCACAGTAGCCTTTCTTGTCAATGTGAGCTTTATTAATCAACACAGACAAAAAGAAACATCCTTAATAAATGAAGAGTGTGGAAGCTACCTGTTCCTCCAGAGCCCTACAGGAGTGTTTCAAGGTGAAGGAAGAATCAAATCTATGCTTTTCATTTTAAATGAGAGCAGACATACTGTATTTCAACACAAGCATGGTTAGGAGTCATCTTACTGAAATCTCGACAGTCTGTTTGCTTACTGTTTCTTCCTTGTTCTACTTAATTTTTTTTTTTCTGGAAATGTCAACTAAAATGAAGAGGCACTCTAAAGTTCTTCCATGTCAAAGCATCATCTCTTCTTGTCATGACCTGACAAGAAGAATTTCAGATGCATTGATCAATGGGGTTCTTTCAGACAAGATGGAGTAAGGTCATAGAAGGAGAAGAAAGGACATGGATCCCGTGCAAGCTACTTAACATTTTTAATTACAATGCAGAATGGAAAGAAAGAGGAGTATCTATTTGACCTTCCGTTGCTCACTGTCTCCACATCTCTAGTGATAAATGTGTAAATATTTTCCATATATATTATATATATATGGCACACACACTTTTTCTTTCTAACAGCAAGAATTTGTTGAAGGAAGAATATTTAGAGAATGTAAAATGAAACAAGTGTTACCTAATTGCGTATGTAGTAAAATAGGAGTTTAATCTAACAGACAAAATAATTTCTATGTTTAATAAATGAAAGCTGATGCTGGAACAATAATCTCTCTTTTTGTTAATAAGAAACTTAACTACAAGAACAGCATATCAAGGGTGGTGAATTTCCTTTCATGAGACATCTTTAAGCCATGACTGGATATCTCACTTTAAAGCATTCACACTTAATTTATCCACAGCATCAAGTTCAGTTTTTGCATTGCAAGAATTCTGGTTGGTTAAATAAGCTCCTAAAATGTAGGAATAGAACAAGTAACGTGAGTACATGAAAATGTGTCATCCCAGGGAAAAAAACCTTTCAAGACCCATATCTGAACTCACTGTACAGTCACAGCATACAACATTATCTAACACAGGCATACTTTGGAACAGCATAACAAATTAATTGTCACAGACACTTATATTACCACTCCACCGTAATTTTTTTTCGAAGTTGACCTCATGTACATGTATATATATGGTACAGTAAGAGCCAAACAGTACAGTAAAAGCCAAACAGATTGTGTCTTTTGAGCTGAGAATATTTACTCTGAAATGTCTCTGCCAGGATGGTATTAGGGTGCCCGAGGAGTTGTTCTGGGAATGACAGCAGAGGAGTGGACTACAGTTCAGGAGTGAGGTGAGTCTGCATTGCAAGCTGCATGCTGAATCTGCTGCTGGTGGGGTGATGGCACATCTCCCAGCTAATGACTGGAACAAATTGTCAGTTCTCTGAAAGTTATTTGTTTTAAAACAGCTAGTCATTCACCAATCTTAGGATACGCTATCAAGCTTTTTTATAACAATGTTGATTAAAACTTTTGTCTTCCCCAAAGAAAGCTGAGATACTGCTTTCCTCTAGGCAGCTTCTAATTACCAAGGTTTGATGCCTAATATAATAGGCATCTATGTAATATTTGCTCTTATCCTAACACCATCCATTCTCTGTTAGGGGAGAATATGGTGACTGTCAGAATGCAATGGAATTCTTCTCGAGCCTTTGTGCTCTGAGAAACTGAACGCCAGCTTTGAGCAGCTTGAATGAAGAGAACATCCACTAATACAGAACTTGTTTAGATGAAGGCTGCTTAGACCTGTCATTTGGCTTAGGTGGTGCTAACATCTGTTAGTGTTTAATGGTTGTTCTAGTTTTTGTCACAGTCTGTGATGGAAAGAATAGAAAGTTGATACTTAATACGTCATCATCTTCCTGAAAGATACTTGTAAGTCCCTGTATGTGCAACGAATAAAAGATTGTTTCATTATTTTTCAAACTCTTGTAGTGTTACAGCAAAAGAGGAAAAAATAGTAATGAATACCCCCCCGATTACTCTTTGCATGCACATACAGTCTCCCATGAGCTCAGGCTGGCAATTCTGCTTTTCAGATGTAAATGTAACTGTCATCTCACTGTTATAGTCAAGGAGCCAGGCATTTGAGTCAAGTCTGCCCAGAGCCAGGAGAGAAGACTGGGTGAATAAGAGGTAAAATGTTAAATCGCACAGCTTGCTTGTCTGCAGCAAAAACAGGAGGCTGAGCATAATTATTTAGTAGGTCAAATTACAAGCAGGCCTGCTTGGTTATGGACCAGACAGAGCAGCCTTGTTTAAATCATTTAGGGGTAGTGAAGTAAGTGACACAGCACTCGTGGAGCTGCTTAGCCACAACAAAGCCTCTTAGTGTTAACATTAAATCACTTGTGATGTGTTTCACGGGGAGGCTGAGAATTGCCCTGCTGCTCAGTGACTCGGAATGCTAATGGATTCTTGGGAACTGATTTCCAGTGCAGACCTGCTACCAAGCCTGTTGAAACATTGCTCTCAAATTCATTTTCTGCACAGCTAGAGGAGGGTGAATATACTGGGCTACATGTGTAATATTTATCACATAACAAGCTGATGTGCTGAGTCACAGAGGTCTGTTATAAATCATGTTTATCAGGTACCTCTGCCCTACCTGCCTTTGCCCTGTAATTCCTTTCCATGGAATCTGTTCTCACACCCTAAATCTCAAAGCAGCAGAGACAAAAGATAAAAGGGATTTTCATCTTGCCAGTGGAAAAGGAGTATGCAGTATTTCCATGTTCAGCAAATTACTTATGAACTATGGAAAACTATCTCAATCCTGTCTACTGGTATTTCAAATATATCCAATTAAAATTTTTTCAATGATTTCCATAAAGAGAACACTCAGGATATCCTTTTCAAAGGTGCCTAAGTCACTGTTGCAAATGAGTGGTTCAGGCCTCTTAAAGAATCACTGACAAAGATACTAGGAAGCACTTGATTTTAATATAAATTTGTAAAAAGTGTGACTTAACAGAATTCCATGGCAAGGTCCACTCTATTATTTATTAACATGGAAAAAGTACACAAAGAGAGAAATCAAATTAGAATTTGGTTAGAATAATTTCCATGTGGATCGGGAAGCATTATTTACACGGTCAGGGAAATTGAGTCACAATGGGGTTGATGTGTCACTTGTGGTTAACACTATTAAGGTAAATTACAAGTTAGATAATTTTCTAACATAACTTAGTTAAAGACTTAACAAGGTTCTCGAATTGCACAGACAGAAATATAGATATAGCTGTAAAGATATTAAAAGAGTGGCCAATGACTCAATGTCCAAATGGAGATGAGTGACAAGCGGTGTCCTTCAGAGGTATGTATGGGACCAGTACTGTTTAATATCTTCATCAATGACATAGACAGTGGGATCGAATGTACCCTCAGCAAGTTTGCAGATGAACTTCCAGTATTTCTATTTCTAGCACTACGCTCCTTTCTTTATGCTTTTTTTTCCCCCTCTATCTTAAGATTATTTCTTCCAGTCCTGTCCCCTCATCCCCTGGCCCTACTGCCTCCTTGACTAGTGGCAGAACCATAGTACTCTGCTAAGTCAATTACTCTCTCCTATTATCTCTTTGAGAAGCAGCATCATTCTGTATCCCTCTCTCAGGAGCACGAGGTAAGGATGCTTTTCCCCATAAGACAACGTGAGACCCCACCTCGAATACTGTGTTCAGTTTCAGGCCCCTCACTACAAGAAGGACATTGAGGTGCTGGAGCGTGTCCAGAGAAGGGCAACGAAGATAGTGAGGCGTCTGGAGCACAAGTCTTCTGAGGAGCGGCTGAGGGAACTGGGGTTGTTTAGTCTGGAGAAGAGGAGGCTGAGGGGAGACTTTATCTCTCTGTATAACTTTCTGAAAGGGGGTTGTGGTGAGGTGGGTGTTGGCCTCTTCTCCCAAGTAACTAGTGATAGGACAAGAGGAAATGGCCTCAAGTTGCACCAGGGGACATTCAGATTGGATATTAGGAAAAATTTCTTCACTGAGGGAGTGATCAAGCATTGGCACAGGCTGCCCAGGGAGGTGGTGGAGTCACCATCACTGGAAGTGTTCAGAAAATGTGTGGATGTAGCACTTCAGGACATGGTTTACTGGGCATGGTGGTGTTGTGTTGATGGTTGGACTTGATGATCTTAAACGTCTTTTCCAACCTTAATTATTCTGTGATTCTGTCATAATAATCAAAAAGGTATTTTTTTGTGTATGTCACCTGCTTTCTTCAACTTAAAAATTCTCCACTCACTACTGTACGAACAACTTTGCTGCTGTAACAGGAAAAATTACTGAGATAGGTTTAGAATCATGCTTTATAATAAAGATAATTTTATTCTGTAAAGAGCAAAAATACATAGAAACAAAGAATTTTTTATTTTCTATTCTGGATCACTTTATGAAGTCTTTATTTAAGAATAATCAAGTATTATTTAGAAGGCTATAGAGCCTAGATTACAATTCTGGTGTGCTAGGTATTTTATTAATACTAGTGATAAAAAATTCACAACATGATCACTCAGTCAGTTTGTTCTTGCACCAAATCATAAACACAGTTTTAATATAGGAAAACAGTACAAGCAGAAGACATCTACCTGAAATTCCAATGTATTAGGTTAGACTTTCACCATCAAAGTTTCTTATAATGAGCAAGACAGCGTTTCTCAACTAAAGTTTTATCTTGTTTCTTTTAAGTCAACAGCAAAATTTTCATTCACTTAAGTGATGCAAATATCAGGCTTGGTTGTCCTAATTAAATTAGTTATAAACACCAGAGTAGCACAATCTGACCTTGATGTGTAAAGTGAATGCATATGGACTTTCCACAGATAAATTAATTGGAAAAATGATTAAGAGGAAAAATTGGACTTGCCATACTTACATCACCCCTGCATTATGCTAATACTTAATATTACAGCAGCAGCAGAAAGCTTACCTATTGTACTTACATCACCCCTGCATTATGCTAATACTTTTTGCTACAGGAACATCAATCTGATGATGCATTAACATACCCTGTCTCTGAAGTGTTGTACAGTAGCACTGATGATATGCTAGTTTAAATAATTGTCAAAGTGATACTGCTGTAATGCTACTATGTTGATGATTTGATATAATATATTGCTGGAGAAACACCATGCTGATTACATGCCAGTGTAATATATCATTATTTTCCTGTCACTGTGAGGATATTGTAGACTAATCTATAGAAAAGGAAGGAAGAAAATCTGACAGAAAGAACCCCTTAGAGAAGCAGAACTTCTCTAAGTATTCATTAAAATAATATCTGCTTATTTAGCCACAGAGAGTTTAAGGAAAACAAGAACATAATTTTGGCATAATCAAGGATGGAGAGATTTCAGTTTAGGCTTCCTAAACTCTTCTGCAAATAAAGCAATAAGAAATTAGAGACGGGGTGCGCAGAAGTAAATGGCTCTGAGGTAGTCATAACTGTCTTTTCTGGTTTACATTTTTATTTGTCTACAAAGCAGTCTGAAAGAAGAATTGAAATCACATGAGCTAGATAATAGAAACTGAGGTATTTAAAGAGTGACCCTGAAAGACACCTAAACACATTGGCACTTTGAAAAATAGAGAGCACATGTCTTTTAGATGTCTTTGGTATGCAGATCAAGAGCTAAGAATCATAGAATCATAGAATGATAGAATAGTTTGGGTTGGAAGGGACTTTTAAAGGTCATCTAGTCCAAGCCCCTTGCAATGATCCCTTGTAGTATGTGTGTGTATATATATATATACACACACACACACACACTATATATTTACTGTATATATAATGTATCCCCCCTACAACTAGATCAGGTTGCTCAGAGCCCCATCCCACCTGACCTTGAATGTTTCCAGGGATGGGGCATCTACCACCCCTCTGGGCAACCTGTGCCAGTGTTTCATCACCCTCGTTGTGAAAAATTTCTTCCTTATATCTACTCAAAATCTACCCTCTTTTGGTTTAAAACCATTACCACTTGTCCTATCGCAACAAACCCTGCTAAAAAGTTCATCTCCAGGACTAGCAAGAGACATTTCTCCTTGACCCATTACCAGTAAAAGTCTAACCAATGTTCTCTCTCTCCCTCCCTCCCTCTCAGTTCTCAATAAAGCAAAACAGCAATACTCTAATCAATGTTCTCTCTCTCCCTCCCTCTCTCTCAGTTCTCAATAAAGCAAAACAGCAATATGTTGTGATTCTTCAGATGCGCATGTAGGTGTGTGGGAGGAGGATTAGCAAAGGTCTCTGACTCTATTTTGAGTGAGGGATTTGGAAACACTTTGAATTCCCCCAGGGAATTCTGACACAAGAAAACCTTAAAGCTCTGGGTTCCCATTTCCTGCCAGTAATCCAAGGGCTTCATATTCTTTGACAAGCAAACTCTACAGACCTTGAATGCCCTTTCTTGAGATTACATCCACAGAAGTTTCTAATTCAGGAAAGTAAACCTCCCTGGAGCATCAAACCTTGGGAGTTCTGAAATTCCTGACTTCCCATGTCTGTGTTTTTATAAACAATTACCTGTCATGAACCACTTTTATAATACCTTTTTCTAATACTTTTACCACCACTGCCTGTCAAAAAGGTAAGAAAAAATAAAATCCTGTATTCAGTTGTTTCCTCCCCAGCTGAACTATCTGTGTGTGTTCAATGTGCAAAAATCATTACAAAGTCTATGATATACTGCTGACATAGTCATCTCTTGTGGAGTGTCCCTTAAAATTTAGTGTGTTTTCTTCTATCCTGTTGTGAGGGATAGTATCAAAATAAGAAGAAAATTAAGAAAGGGAGCTATGATTGCATTTGTTGGGTACAGCTCATTGGGAACTAGTCATAACCTCAAGACCTGCTCAAGCTCTGGGAAGCCACAAGTCATACTTCATGATAAGCCAAACAATTAAAAGAAAGTTCCCCATTGTTTGTGCTTCTTTTAAAAATTAAATCAGAATATGAGTCACTTTGCAGAACAAAGTGTTTGAGGGAGAAGAGAGGCTTTTTTCAATTTCCAGGTCTTTTCCTGGTTTAGTGTGTTTGGGTTCTCGCTCCATGCAACAGTTTTCAATATAGTTCTATGCCTTTACTAAAGCCTCTCTTTTATAGCGATATGTCAGTACAGAGAATTTAATTTAAAATATCAGGAGAGTCTTTCTAAAGCTTCCATTCCTACTGCTACGGTCACTGCTATAGTGATCCCTGACCCTAGTTAAAGCTATTTTGGACTTCCTTGTTCCCTTGGTAGCCAGAATGGAAGTTAAGAGACAAGAACATTGTTTGTGACACCTTTTAACTTCTTTGTTAAATATGTGATTTTCAACCAGACCAAGTATCTTTCTCTTCCATAGGGAAGTTTAGGTGGTTGTCTCGTAGAGTAATTGTGGAACCTATGGGAAGTGACACTGGAGATTCAGCATGTGGGAATATTTCTATTTAGCAAGTAATCATCAATCACCTTGTGCTGTGCTGCTGGAAGTGACATATTCTGTATGAAATAGAAAATTAATGTCTCCATCATTTTGGTATTAAACATCTCCAGGCACTTTCACAAAATTAGCAATATTAGTACCCAGTTACTGGCCAGATTTGGGGTAGATAACTATGCCTTTCCAATATAAAATTCATTCATATGTTTCATCTGTATACTTTTACTTCGTGATCTGCTTAGTGCTGCTGTAATCAACTGAGCAGTTATTGTGTTCCCCCCCAGAAATGACCACCTGACAACAGCAGCAAATTGTTACTTAATGTAACTCCATGGTGGTTTTATTTAAAATCTTTCTACTTCTGAGACGCACCTATGATAATCTCAAATATCAAGTTCAACTTAAACATCCTTTTAAAGACTGAGAGTATTTTGCTGCAAAGATTCTTGACTCTTACATTTCTCCAGTATGGGTCTGGTATATTTCCCATTTTATCTAATAGAACATAAAAATCAGTCAAAAATATCCATTAGAATAAATATAAATAATTGGCACAAGCAATAGGAAAAATTGCCTCTTGTTAGGTTCTTTAGGAATGGTAATGAAAAATTGTCTGACAAATATATTATTGTATAAATCTGAATATATTCTTGAAATAAGGCTTCTGCTGTTTGAGAAGAAGAACAAGGAAGAAGCAGCTGTTTTTAAGTCTTAGTGACTTCTGCCTAACATGCTGTTGCTGTCACATATTTGACTGCTCGAGTTAGTGGTATACACATGTCAGTGGGGAACCTAACCCAAAGTCATGGGTTTATTTGATGTCTCCACAATTCCTCAATTCCTGCTCCTCACACAGGATGCAGTGACTAGAATAAAGTCTCACAAAAACAGTGTTCTGTGGATTAGCTATAAATATAGCACTGTTGTTACTTGTTCATAACTTTCTTTAGAATAAAACTAGGCAGACAGCTTGGCAGTCTGGTAACCGTGCATTAGGTTGCTACACAGAAGATCCATATGTGATGTGTTCCTTACTAGAACAAAGCTATTCATTTCTTCTAAAAATGAAGAAGGAATTTTATTAATGGAAAAAATTATTTCCTTAATTTTTTTCTCTCGGTGGACACTGTGTCTCTTGCGCACATTCACTGTGTGGGTTTTCCCTTTGGAGCAATCAATACATTGGTCTGCTTTCCCATTGCAATTCTAATGAAATAGTAGATGTATCTTCATACCTACCTCAAATTTGAGCTTAATACTTAATCTCCTATTCAAGGCCTCTCCAACTGTATATTCACTCTTCACCAACTGCCAATAGTGATTGTCTAGGGAAGAATCTAAGACCAGGACAAGTATATAGTGATGCTTCCCCAGCGTGTTCTTCATAATCTGAGTCTGTGGGTTAGTTTTACATTTTCATGATTCAGACTCAAAAAGGATTGGATAAAATTTTCCTAGTGTCTACCTAGCCCTGAGAGGAAAACAGAAAGTGTTTACAATGAATACTTATCAGAGAAAAAAAGAAGAAACCCCCCCCCAACATTCCTACCTCCCCCCAAAAAAACCCAACACACAGAAAACAAACACCCAAGAGTATGTAACAAAAAGAAAAGATGGCAGGGTCAGAGTAAATCTCAATATCATAACTTCTATGTAAAATAACAAAGGACTAGGGGAAGGATTATTCTGCATCCAGATGCTCCTGACTCCTTCACAAATCTAATTTTCAGGGAAGTGTTAGCTATCTACAGCATTTTCCACAGTAGGAGAAACAGCAAACAGTGTCTGATCATTTGCTACTTCCCTAATCAAACAGGCTGAAATAAGTAGCTGCAACAACTGACTGAACTGAAATAGTGTACCGCATGAAAACCAAGAAGCAGTACTGATTTATTTCTGTAAAAGAGACATTCTTTCAGTTGTAACTAACTTAATGATTGTTATTTTCCTCTTCATTTATTTTTTCCCTGAATGGAATATAATTCAAACTTTGCAGTCTTAACAGCTAGTCTTAACCAGAACTGATGAGAATAGATTTTTTTTTCTTTAATATAGAATTAATACACAAATGATCCCCAGGACATTTCCAGATAAACAAAAATGTTGGGAAAAGAAATGTAAACATTTTGTAGCATTTTACTCCACTGTTTCAGTATGAAGAATTGCAAGATTTTAAAAATGCTCATGTCCCCCTTAATTCACAGATGAAATTATCGAAAAATTGCAACAGTTTGTTTAGATATTTTCACGGCTTTAAGTAAATACGTACAGCTCAGGTGATGAGCTTCCTGTCCTTACGACACTCTTAAGAAATCTCTTAAGTGCTCTGAACTAGGTTTGTCTGTAAAATTTGTCTATGTCTTAGTAAATCAAACACGTCTCTGCTGTTTCTCTGACACAAAGGTCAGCTGGACAAAATGGACTGTGTCCATACTATTATGGTCTATCAAGTCCCAAAACACTTTATGAAGAGTAGTCCCTTTCATGCGAATGCCCATAGAGCTAGAAACTGTTCCTAAATCTCTGGTTTTAATGGCATTAATTGTCTCTCATCAAATTCATGCCTAGAACATGAAAACAGCTCTATGGAAGATCATGTGCCTGGAAACATTTCTTGGCATTGTTTCTGTTACTATTATGTTGACAAATATGTATATTTAGTTCGCCATTTAGTGTTGTTCTGGCCTTTGGTGTCCTGAATCTTTACAGGTTTTTTTTCCTGATGTACATAAAGAGAAACATTTTCAAAGTCACAAGAGATATCTATGGATATTCCTGTTTCTATAATTATCAAATCCTGTAAAGTTAGTTGACCTTAACATCATTGAAAATGACTGCATGAAGAAATAATCTATACAATTATTCAAATAATTCTTTTTACACTCAAACAAATGAGCAAAGAAATAACTCATACATAGCAAATGACTATTTGCAAATTACCTCTGCTAGATGACTCCAGTCAAGACAGGTTTTCACAGAATCATAAAATAGTTTGGGTTAGAAGGGACTTTTAAAGATCATCTAGTTCCAATTCTGCTACCAGTAGACCAGGTTGCTCAAAGTGCCATCGAACCTGGCCTTGAACACTTCCAGGAATGGGACATCCACAACTTCTTTGGGCAATTTGTTCCACTGTTTCATCACCCTTCTCATAGTGAAGAATTTCTTCCTTACATTTAACTAGTTCCAATTCTGCTACCAGTAGACCAGGTTGCTCAAAGTGCCATCGAACCTGGCCTTGAACACTTCCAGGAATGGGACATCCACAACTTCTTTGGGCAATTTGTTCCACTGTTTCATCACCCTTCTCATAGTGAAGAATTTCTTCCTTACATTTAATCTAAATCTACCTTCTTTCAATTTGAAGTTATTGTTCCTTGTCCTGTCACTACATGCCCTTGTAAAAAGTCCTTCTCCAGTTTTCTTGTAGGTCCCCTTTAAGTACTGGAAGACTGCAATAAGGTCTACTCTGAGCCTTCCATTCTCCAGGCCAAACAATCCCAACTCTCCCAGCCTGTCTTCATAGGAGAGGTCTTCCATCCCTCTAAACATCTTTGTGGCCCTCCTCTGGACCTGCTCCAATAGGTCCATGTGTTTCCTGTGCTGAGGGCTCCAGAGCTGGATGCAGAACTGCAGGTGGGGTCTCACCAGAGTGGAGTAGAGTAGCAGAATCCCCGCCCTTGACCTGCTGGCCATGCTGCTTTTGATGCAGACCAGGATGCTATTGGCCTGTTGGGCTACAGGCACATACTGCAGGCTCGTGATGAGCTTCCTATCAAACCACCAAGTGCTTCTCGTCAGGGCTGCTCTCAATCCATTCTCTGCTGAGCCTGTATTTGTGCTTGGGATTGCCCCAATCAATGTTCAGGACCTTGCACTTGGCCTGAACTTCATGAGGTCTGCACAAACCTGTCCAGGTCCCTCTGGATGGCATCCTTTCCCTCCAGCACATTGACTGCACCACACAGGTGTCATCTGCAAACTTTCTGAGGGTGCACTCAATCCCACTGTCCATGTTGCCAACAAAGATGCTAAACAGAACCAGTCCCAATACTGACCCCTGAGGAACACCAGTCGTCACTGGTGAGTGACCGTTGACAACATTGAGCCGTTGACTGCAACTCTTTGAGTGCGAACATCCAGCCAGGTCTTTAACCACTGAGTGGTCCATCTGTCCAATCCACGTCTCTCCAATTTAGAGATGAGGATGTCATGAGGGACAGTGTTGAATGCTTTACACAAGTCCAGCTAGATGATGTCAGTCACTCTTTCTTTAACCATCAATGCTGTAACTGCATCGTAGAAGATCACCAAATTTGTCAGGCATGATTTGCCCTTTGTGAAACCATGTTCACTGCCACCAATCAAATCCTTCTTTTCTATGTGCGTTAGTATAGTTTCCAGCAGGATCTGCTCCACTATCTTTCTGGGCACAGAGGTGATACTGGCTGGCCTGTAGTATCACGGGTCTTCCTTTTTTCCCTTTTTATAAATGAGGGTTATGCTTCCCCTTTTCCAGTCAGTAGGAACTTCACCAGGCTGTCAGGACTTCTCACATATGATGGATAGTGGCTTAGCAACTTCCTCCATCAGTTCCCTCAGGACCCGCAAATACATCTCTTCAGGTCCCATGGACTTCTGTACCTTCAGGTTCCTTAGATGGTCTTGAACCTGATCTCTTCATACAGTGGGTGGTTCTTCATTCCCACAGTCCCTGCCTTTGCCTTCTGTGACTTGGGCAGTGTGACTTGAGCACTTGCTGGTGAAGACTAAGGCAAAAAAGTCGTTGGTTACCTCAGCTTCCTGCATATCCTGGGTAACCAGATCTCCCATTTCCTTCTGGAGAGGGCCTGTGTTTTCCCTAGGCTTTCTTTTATCACAGACATACCTGTAGAAGTTTTCTTGTTGCCCTTGACATCCCTGGCAAGATTTAATTCTTATCAGGGCTTTAGCTTTCCTAACCCGATCCCTGGCTGCTCAGACAACTTCTCTGTATTCCTTCTAGGCAATACAGTACGTGCCTTGTGGAAGATAACTTGGAAATTATCAAAATTACTTTATGAGACTCTTCTAGTACCTAATGAAGAACCACTGACAGAGGATGAATAAATCTCTTGGGAAAAGAAAATAAAAAACTTTCAAAAAAAGAAAACAACCAACAACAAAATAGCAAACAATCACAGTCAAATCTAAAAAGAACTTACATTAAAATCTTGAATAATATGTGTTGTCTTCCAAATAAAATTAACTGTGATTTTTAGTGAAAGAAGCAATATTTTAACATTTCCTATGGATGTGACCTGCCTTTTTTCCTGAAGCTGGATTTCTGAAGCAGGAATCCACAGGAAACATGCTGTTCAAAGCAATATTCTAGTGTTTATGAAAGGAAAGAGCCAAGCCTAAATGCTTTCTTGAAGAAAACAAACAAAATTATACCCACAACAAGCAGACATCTAATGTTTGGGTTTATGTAATGATTTTCTTGCCAAGTTTCGTTCCTCCAGGAGACAACAAAATAATTGCTGCACATCAGCTTTCTAGTGCTGCTCAAACACGAGTATCCCTGCAGCACACTACTGTCCAAATTATTTTGCAAACATTTGACATATTTCTAATCCTTAAAAAATCCTAATTTATCAAAGAAGAAGGTTTTTTGGCTCTAAGTGAGTGTAATTTAGAAATGGTGCTTTTCAGTATATACTGTTCCAATTCTTTAAGAGTAATTATTTTATTGTATTCAAATCAGTATATGCAAATTTTTCCTTTAATTAAAGTAGCACCATGGTTATTTTCTTAAATAGCTGTGACTGTTGTTGCTTTAAATCTGTCTTTCCAATACAGAGCACCAAGGGCATTTCAAGTTTATTGGATGAACAAGTAGGATAGCCAGGCCAGGCATTACAGGCTGATTTCCATGCATTGTTTTCACTCTTGTGGGCAAAGACATTACATAGACAATTAAATGATGCTGACTGTCAATAATATGCCACGGACCTTACATTTGTGTCAATGAACAACGATGTTTGGTGCAGGGTGGATAATCACCAGTGTTGTTTCTAGTTACTGCAATTATTACCTAAAAAAAATGGCCAAGTTCCGCTCAATCCGATTTCATTACTGTCCTTGCATGCCCTGTCGCTGCTGCGCTGCCGCTCCAAGTTTCGCGGCACGCCACGGCAGCCCTGCTGAAAGTTTGTCGTACAGGGACATCTAGCGGCGCAAGGGTTATAGACCTAACGGCAGGCCGATGTTTTCAGAGCCTGTGATTCCTTCCAGAGTCCCAGAGAAGGGCGACCAAGCAGAGGGATGGCAGTTCTTCCCGCTTTCTGTAAGGGTGAACGGGGTGAGTTTTATTGTCAGCTGAAGATCCGATTTCACCAAATTACACGTAGCAAGACGGTAACAGGAAAGAACCTTGCTAACTTTTAAACCTCTCTCTCGGTGCTCTAGTTTCTTGTCTCAGTGAGCAACACGCGGCACTGCTGAGGTTGCAGTCCAGGACTGGTACTATTAATTCTAATAAGAAGTTCTGCTTTTCTTTTTATTATGCTATGTCCTCATCTACACAGGTTCTTACCACCAAGATACCTGAAAACCTTCCCTGAATTCATTAAAACATATGACTGACATTTGTCACGTGTTGTTTGTTTTTTTCTTCTTTTGGAGAAAAACATTGACTGTGAAATATCTTCCAAGTAGGCAAAGTTTGTTTGCTGAGTCTCTGAATATATGTGTTACCAAACCATTACACTACATGGAGCATAAAGTGGTGATGCGTCACATACCTTTACGTTGTGAGGGTAAGAAGAGGTGAGGATTCACTGCTTTGAACTAGACATTTAAGAAAATTCTGTCTCAAAGGCAATATTTGGGTTTTTTTGTAGACAGTTGTATTATGCTGAAAGAACAGATCTGTCACTTGTGGACTTCAGTGGCTGCACATTTTCTATATCTAATTGTAGCTTACTGACAAACAAACTGCGCTGGCATAAGGTGTCCCTCTGACTTTAGTGATAACCTGTAATTCAAGATGGAACATGTCCTGGGGCATCAGATCATACTAACCCCTTTCACAATAGGGAATAGTAGTGGAAAAATGAAAACCACATACATAATATATATTTATGTAAGTATATCATGTGTTTGGACTGATTTGAAACAAACCAAAGTTTAGCAATGCAACATTTATTATAAGCACACATACAAGGAGGAAGAGAGAGAGAGAACACACACATAGTTCTATTATGACCATCTTCTTTATGTGTACCAAATAATTAAGACTACATAAAAAATTTTTCACATACAAAGATCAGCAGTTATTGCTAAAGATGCTAATATGAAAGCTTATCTGTACCATTAACAAGCTGTCCTTCTATCACGTACAAAATCATAAAACTTCTGCAATATTTGAGTGTAAAATGCTAGGACATAAAAGGAATGAAAATGGGAAGAAACAAGCTCTACAATCTGAACTGAATTATTAGAAATTTATAGAATCTATATTACTGAATTATTAATAACTTAGGAAAAAATCAGGTAAGGAAGATAGTATATTTATAAATTTGGTAAACCTTCCTTTTCTGACAAATAAAAATCAATAGAAAACAAATCATAAGTCACTGCTGCTTTTTTTTAATTTCCTATTCCAAAATTATAATCAGCATTGTCCTATAAAGTTTAATTTTCATATTACATAGTAAAAGGTTTCAGATCAAATTATTTCTGTCACTTTTTCCTTTGTCACATTTTCAAAATGTTGATGTTATCAAGAAAGGTGCGTCAGTAATTATTTTCAAAATTTGAATATTAAAATCAATCTGATAAATCTACAAATCATAAAAATCCATAGCCAGCTTTAACTTCCAATATTTCACTGTTGCTGTAACAGTCCTATTATTTCCTTCCTGGCTCTGGTTGTGAAAAAATTTACATCCTCTAATTTTAATACCATATTGTATGTCCCAGAGCTCCATCTTCTATATTAAACAGCCATCTTTCTCTTTGACAATTCATGATATATCTGGCATCAACAGGCAAATGATTTATTCAGATGCAGAAGAAATATCTGACAGCTGATTATGCTGTCATATTTTCCCCAGTAATTCAACTTATCAAAACATAGGCCAACACTTTAGTGAATCACCAAGATAATATTCAGCAGTATCTGCAATGAGCTGATTTTGGATAATAAACTAGAAAATACTTACGGGGAATTGGGGAAGATTGCAAAGGACTGCCATTTCACACATATGGTGAGTAGTCTATATTACCCATAGTCCCATGATCTTAAAAAACATATAATGGCCAAGAAGTGCAAATTAATATGATCAAGAACTATACCTCAGGTAGTTTAGCAAATTACTTAACTATATCCGTTAAGTCATCTACACATTTTTTTGCTTAATGTTTTTACTTGTGCAGTGATGCAAAGGTTTAGCATTCACTTGTAAAAATATGTGATTGAGTAACTGAGATCATATGTAATACTCAGAAAATTGATAGATGTCGCGTGAAACTTAGCACTGTTGCAGGAAATCTAACAAGTTGTAGGAGAGAATTCTTCCTCCATATTTGAGAGAGGAAATGCCATGATGTATTCTAGCACTTCTATTAAGCTCAAATACTTATAATGAGACTGCCAAGGCCCTGAGCAAAACAAGTTCTGCAGTCTCCCTTATCCTATCCCATCCCATCCCATCCCATCCCATCCCTCTCTCTTCCCTCGCTGGGACTGCAGTGCAGGAGGTTGGGGCCACCTCTGCTGTGGTGTCTCCTCCTCCCGTGAGGGCTGCACTGGAGTGCAGACTCTTTGCCCTGGCCCTCTCCTGGGCTTCACTGTCGGGATGCCCGTGCCATAACACTCCCTTGCTGACCTTTGCCTTAGAATCACAGAATCACGGAATCTTTGGGTTGGAAGAGACCTTTAAAAGTCATCTGGTCCAACTCCCCTGCAATGAGCAGGGACATCTCCAACTAGACCAGGTTGCCAACCTGCCTTGCTGACTTGAGCTCTGACATGCCTTGGGTGGCCATCCTGGGGCAACCCTAACTGGACCTGTTCTGTTCTCCTTGCTCAGAGCTGCAGGACCACATCTCACGTCAGGACTCTGCAGCATCCCCACGCATTGCTGCGTAAATGTGTATGTCCCTCTAAGAGAGAGAAGGAAGGTGACAGAGGGACACTGCTTATAGCACTGCTCTCTGCCTGTCTCCTCTGAGCCGTACGGAGCAGATCTGTGCTGCTGGGAGAAATTGTGGTAATTTCAACAAGCAGCTGCTGGAGAAAGTGAGAAATCACTTGTTTTTCCTGTCTCCATAGAAGCCCAAGGGAAAATGGTTAAAAAGCCATAAATGGAGAAACTGACAATGGAAATTTTGAATACTTCCAAAACTCATGTTTTGAATTTTGTCACAAGATTTTTGCCCTATTAAGGAAAAATAGTTTAAATTATTTCCCCTCCCATGAAGCAAATTTCTGCACAGCTTTGCTCTTTATTTAATCTTTCCTAGGGGAAAACAAACAAACAAACAAACAAACAAAAAACAACAGGTAAGAAATTAAGAGTCCCTTCCTGATTTCTGTCAACAAGAGTTACCTGGCTTTTCTCTGGGGGTTGAAAATCAACTTTCAAAAATACTGTCAATGCTTAATGAAGTCCATATAACTGTTGGATGAGTCATGCAACAAAGTATGTCATAATGTACTTATGATACTATTCTGAAATTCAAGCCCAGACCTCTGAACAAGGTCACCATAGCTCTTTCTGTGCTGCTTGACAAAACGCATCATGATTCTGTGCTTCAGCTTGAAGTATGAATAATGTGTATTTACTTCCTAGAAAGATCAGTTATGCAAAATAACTTAAGGGTGTGCAAGATGTGGGGGAAGGGTGTCCCACGACACTCAGCATCGGCCTGGTTTCACTCTGGCTGAAGTTAGTGAGAATTTTCCAGAGTTTAACAAGAGCATCAGCAAGCTAATATTACTTCCTTTTAAGAATCTCGTCCTTAATACTTCTAAGCAGCTTTGAAAGCCTGAAGTGAAAAGCCCCTTTAGAAGTACAAAATCACTGTATTATCATCATATCGAGGCTGGTTTACTTTTCTTAAAAACTGTTTAAAAGAAAACCTGTTTTCAATTAATTGAAAGAGTTAGGGCTTCCTGAGAAGAACATCGTACATGAAGTTTAATTTAAAAGTCATAGCTTAATATTTCTAGTTTTAGAGACCACAGACTTATATGAATCTTTCTTTATTTTGCATACAGAAAAGAAACCTGTAATCTGATATAATCTTCTGAATTTATGTAGTTCTCTTTTTTCTTAACCAAGTCAGTCATTTATGTTAGCAATAACAATACTTTTTTCTATGAAAATCTCACCAATGGCACAAAAAAAGAATAAATGTCATTACCTCTGTAATTTCAGAGGTAATCAAAAATTTAATATTAATATATAATGTTGAAAGCACCATTTGGACTTCTGAATATTGTCTGAAGAAAGCACAAGGAAATATTTCTTTCATCTCTAATAAGCCTTAGAGAAAGAATTTAAAGACATCTAAGGAAGATGGTTGAAGTTCAAAAGAAATTAAACCCAGAGCTTTGAGATACTGCAGGTTAATATGACTGAATAATAAAACTCTTATAAGAAAAAAGCTAATGTGAGGTGTATTTTCCTGGCTTTTTCCAAGTCCTGGCTGATGTCCATAACACCATTTCCAGGTTAAATTAAAATCCACTGTTAAATTTGTGTTTGCTAATATGATAGCTCATAACCTTAGGGCTGGATGGGAAGGAGCAAAATTGCATTGTTTCAGGGCTGCTTCTTTTCATGTGAATCTGAACAATTTTACAGTGAGTGTCGTTAGAGTGCTGGGGGGTGTAATCCTGTCTTAAACCACTTTTATTTGGGCATCCTTAGCTGCACTCAAATACTGCGAGCAGAATTATAGACCACTTATGTGAACACGTAATTTAATCACTAGCTAACAGACATAGTAGTTGGCTTAGACTAACATGCCACTAAGTTAAAGATGAGTATGCTCACCGCTTTCAGTGCAAGCACACGGTGAGTCTCTGAAGGCCAAACAGGTCATGAAGATATAGGTGTCTGTAGTTCTAGGGTATAGACAGATCCCCAGCCTTGCTGAATTGCTGTCTTCTAGATCTGCTTTTTACTCAGGATTTTATATGTGTCAAAATCAGAAAATTTTTCTCTGAAGTTGTTGAGTTACTATTATCAACTTAGCAATTCCACTTGTGTCTTTTGGTTGGCTTTTTTTGTGGCTTTTTTTTTCTCTTATCTTGAATGTCTTTAACATGCATTATCAATATAATATCTCATTATTCATTCTGGCATTCATATCATGGACAAAATTTAGGCACCTACATCTATATAGATTCCCATGGAAGCAGGGAGAGTGGCAGGAGATGGACAAAAGAGTTATGAAAACCAAAGTCACTTATTTAATAGGATAACTTTAATAAAGATACTAACAATGCTGACTGTACAAAAGAGAGAGACATCATTAGGAAGAGATAGTATAACCAGTTATTTTATATATTTCCAGTTATGTTATATATTTTCTATTTGTATTATATAACTTTATGTA
>NW_010545735.1:0-206 GCF_000687285.1 Phaethon lepturus
TGCCGGGCTGGGCGGGCTCCCGAAGCGGGTCGGCTGTCGGTGCGGGTCGGCGCTAGGACAGCGTGTGCTGCGGAGGGCGGTCTCGCTCCCGCCCGGGGACGGGCGTGGGCTGATGGGGCATGGGGGAGGCCCCGCGTGGGCTGTGCGGGGAGCTGCGGGGTTAGCAGGGCTGGGAGATATCGGGAAGGCAGTGGCGGGGGGGGGGG
>NW_010545735.1:258-2945 GCF_000687285.1 Phaethon lepturus
TGGCGGGGAGGAGTACGAAGCTAAGCCCAAAACACGGGTAAAGTGCTGAAGCGATTCATCGCTGTAGGGACTGAATGAAACCGAAGGCAGGTGGTCTTCAGCCTCTGACGTGTTTCTGTGGTACGTGCGATTGTGTTAAAATGGAAAGTCGTTCACAGTCACGTTAATAACTGGTGAAGACGTTCAAAGCCTTTAGTTCTCACTAAGGGGCTTTGATGCTCTTGCAGAAGGTGTTCAAAATACTTTGAGACTGCTATAATGAAGAATGCAGCACGTGTGAAAAGCAAGGTTTGTGTATGGGCTTTGAGTCCTGCTCTGTTAACAGACAAGTGACACCTTCACCTTATGTGAATGCCACCAAAAATGTACTCATAGATTAGACTCTAACTCAGGTTTCTTAGAAATGAATAGTTTTAAGTCTATTAACTATCTTTTCTGTTTCTTACTGTATTTAGTAGTAAGGAATCTCAGGTCACATGAGACCAAGAGAAGACAAATAGTCAAATTATCTGGTTCAAAATTGTTTCACTGGCTCTTAGATTTATTTTTATTTAATATTTTATTATAGTACCATTATATAGTTTAACATAATTTATCATCATGAGGACTACATTTCTGCTGGGGCAAATTTGTATTTGTTTTGTGATTTCCCCTTTTTCAGATGTAGATTTTCTGTATGTGTGTTGGCTTGCTATGCTGTAAGAGCATTTTAAGGTTTAGGTTATAGACAACCTGTTGCTCTCCATCGAACTGCGTAGAGGGACTAGAATGTTAGTGTATGGAGGCAGTAGAGAGGCAAACAGAGCAAGTAGCAGATAACAGAGTTGTTGCTCCTTTGAGGAAAATCCGTTCAGCCCATGGTTTGCTCTCAACATTTTTCAAGAAGAGTGCAAGGGACAGTCTGAATTATTCTAACAGGCCATTTGTGGCCCAGGGCCACAAGCTGAGCTTGCCTGCTTTGGGAGGACTGGGATGCCATGGACCTGTAGTCAAATGTTAACAACTTTGAAAGCCTTTAGTTCTCACTGACAGGGGTTTGATGTTCTTGCAGGAGGTGTGTCAAACAGTGCTTCTCGCTGGGAGAAATGGGTCATTCCAAAACTGTTGCCTTCCATATTGAGTTTTTCTTCGGTGTGAATTTAGGAAGAAATCACCGTTTCTAAAAAAAAAAAAAAAAAAAAAAAAAAATCAGTTTTTCAGGTATTTATTCTAAATTTATTATAGTGTAATTTCTACAGTCAGTTATTCCATCTTTGAAAAGCAGGAGAAACAGGCTTTTGTGGAAGTGCATGTGACCCAAAGGATAGCTTCTTTCTCTGTGGAAATACAGGCATAGTGAACTTAACACCTGTACTTCTACAAATTATTGACATTGCTCTCCCGTATTAGGATTTGCTATAGGATCATAATGGATTGCTATTTTTACTCTTGTTCTGAATTAAGAATGAAAATTGTGTTGCTTCAAGGAGTTTATGAGCAAAATGATACAACTGCTGGATACATTGCTGTGGGAGTGGAAGGGAGCTGCTGGAAAGCTTGGTCTGCGCTACAGATACAACTGACTTTATGTACCTGGAGCCCAGCCTTTTTGCGTGTATAGAAGCAAAAGAACCTTAAAGGGAGCTGTATCTCTGTCTTAAGGTTCCTTCTGACCATCTGAAGTGGTTGAACCATGTCTGAGATGTTGCATGTGAAAATTCTGATACTTAAATATAGCTTGGATATGAGTGTCTAGGTAGAATTTGTGTTTGAGGATAATACCCAGGTTTTGAAGTGCGTGATGGGGGGATAAAGACAGTTCTTTTGCCTATACTGATTTAGAGATGGCAAGTAGTGAACACGTGAGTCCTGTTCTAGAGACTTCCAGCTGATCTGGAGTTGGTTGATCTATTCATGAGACCTAGAAGGTTGATTGAAAAATATGGTAAAAATAACTGACCTATAGATGGGTACGGTGATGCTGCGTAATCAGTAATATTAGGACAATCCAAACCCAGGTGCTTTTTTCTGTAATCTCTATGATGATTCAGCTTTTCTGCCTCTTTCGAACTATTACTTTAATTTTTCCTACAAAAGCTGCAGCCAAAAATACCTTGAACAAAATTTTTTGTTCATTATGCCTGTTGCATCATTCCTGCAGTGTTTGAAATGCTGTCAAAGCTACAGATACTGTTGTACCAGATCTAGGTGCACTGTCCTCATGTTGCATTTCTGCTGCAAAGTATTAGACTCCCTATGATGAAAAAACCCCTTTGTAGTACTTTAGCTGTAAGTTTCTGATCACAGAAAATTTTTTTCTGGCTGTTTATCCAATAGTCACTAGACAGTCACCTGCAGGAACATAGCTTTCTTGTTGATAGTTCAAAGACCAAACTGTTCAGGAGTCTTATTAAGATATTTTTCATCATCAGTGAGGGGAGGAAGGAGAATATGTGGCATTGACTGAGAGTCTGTGGGTGCTCATCTGACCATCCCTGTTCCCAAATAAAAATGCCTCCGAAGGCTAACCAATGTGTTTGCAAATTGATTTGTTTAAAGATTGCAATATGCATCCTACTTTTTAAAATGGCAGTTATCAAGATGGGAAAATTCCTCAGAAAAGCAGCAACTCTTCTTAGATGAGTATCCTCTTGAAGAAAATCTTAGGTGGTATGAATGGAGAGATTGTATTTCTTGGTGGCATTCCT